>NC_137625.1:25838800-25977915 GCF_963280865.1 Gymnoscopelus braueri
TTGAGTAAAAGTACAAAAGTATTGGCATCAAAATATACTTTAAGTACCAAAAGTAAAAGTACTAAAATGTTTGAAAATAGCAGATCTACAAGCTCACAACGCGTCACATCGCGATGCGTTGTGAGCTTGTAGATCGGCTATTTTCAAATATCCTGTGTATAAAATAGGGCTAAAGTGGTTAATGTACGTTTCATAATATCATAATTTACATCTGAAAAGTAACTAGTAACTAAAGTTGTCAAATAATTGTAGTGGAGTACTATAAAAAGTACTATATTTGCCTCTGAGATGTAGTGGAGTAGAAGTAAAAGTACTGACAACTGGAAATACTCAGGTAAAGTAAAACATAATGTCAAAATTGTACTCAAGTACAGTACTTGAGTAAATGTACTTAGTTACTTTACACCACTGCATATACGCAGACCTCAATGGTCGACTGAGGGGGAAGAAATGAAGTCTTTGTGTGGACTCACTGGGGCAGATTAAAGCTTGTGAGGGCAAATGCGTCAGCAGATTGACAAAAGAACTGGAGTGGTCTTTATTGCTCCATAATAACCTTACCTGACGACTTTGCTTCCGCCTTTGGTGACCTGCATGTCGATCATGCAGCCCGTGTTCACGTGCGAGGCCAGGTTGATCTCTGAGAACTCTGCCTGGAAGAGACACAAGGAGCAAACACTGTTAGGAGTTCAAGCCTCCTGCAATTAGATCATACATGGGCAACTGGCGGCCCGGGGGCCACATGTGGCACTTAAGGCGGTCCGCAGGGGAATACTATATTATTGATTTCAGCCGTTTACAATTCCAAACATGACCCGCTTTAATTACCTCCAATGTATTTGTAATTAAGTTCATAAAGCTAACATAAATGCAATTTTCATAAATGCTAACTTTTCAGGATTCCAATTCAAAAATAGCAGAAAAATTATAATAGCAAAAATAGCAGTTCTACAAGCTCAAAACGCGTCGCACTGCGACGCGTTTTGAGCTTGTAGATCGGCTATTTTTGCTGCTTTTGTGTGACATAGAATGGCCCGACAGTATATGCAATGTGGCCCCCTGGAGTGAGTGTGGAAATATAGTGGCCCTCTACATCGTCAAAGTTGCCCACCCCTAAATTAGATGGAATATGTCCTGCAACAGAGCTTCACTTAATGCTGTGTTTCCACATTGCAGCCCAGCACCACACCGCCTGCTTGTGCCGTCGTTTCCATATACAGTATATATAAGGACCCGGGCCAAAGTGGGCTCAGTGGGGCTGAGAGGGGCCAAAAAGGTGATTTGTTGTTAATAAACAGTTTTATTAACCCATTGATACCTGGAACGCATCTGTGTCACTTTAGATGTCTTTGGCTATTCAAAAATAGCAGATATACAAGCTCATAGCGCGGCACCGAGTGCCGCGCTACGAGCTTGTAGATCTGCTATTTTAGAAAAATCGAGGAAAAAAAAATTGGGTATTTTTTTCAAAAAATTGTTAGGATTTAGAAGACATTTCTAGAATCTTCTCAGGTCTCAATGGGTTAAATTCCATTTTTACGCTCTGGGTTTACAGACAACTGTAAGGGTCCATTTGGTTCGTACAGATAGCTGGAGTACTGCCTGCACAGGAGGCCAAAAGGTGCGATGCGGTGCAGTGATGGGCCGCTAAGTGGAAATGCAGCATAAAGTTCATCATCAAACATCATTAAGTTAATCTATGGTGAGTGACTAAACCCACTGACTAAGCCTTGTGTTGTGTAGTTCATAAAGCCCTGTTGTTTTCTTTGGATTTAAGAATTTAGATTAGATGTAGCACAGAGAGAGAGAGAGAGAGAGAGAGAGAGAGAGAGAGAGAGAGAGAGAGAGAGAGAGAGAGAGAGAGAGAGAGAAAAAGCCAGAGAAAAAGCCAGAGAAAAAGCCAGTGAGAGAATGATGTAGAAGTGCAGGGACAGAGGCAGAGAGTGTGTTAGTTTGAGAGAGAGGTAGCAAATCAAGTTATAACCCTCGTCAGTGGCCTCCCAGACAGCGAGGACCTTGTGACAAGGCCACAGCCTGCCAACGTAATGACTTAATCAAACTCTCAGAGATACTCTGAAGGAGGGCTCGGCTTTCTGGGAACAGACGCTCCTCTGCACACACATGGACTATGAAGTAAACAATTACACTTCCTCTCCAATGATTGTCACTGCAGTACACAGCAAAACCCTGAGTTAATTTTACACTCAGGCCTACTGAAGAGGTCCATCTTCAGTGGTGGAAAAAGTACTCAAATGTTTTACTTAAGTAAAAGTATCAATACTGCAATGTAGAAGTACTCCGTTACAAGTAAAAGTCCGGAAATCAAAATTGACTTGAGTAAAAGTACAAAAGTATTGGTATCAAAATGTACTTAAAGTACCAAAAGTAAAAGTACTAAAATGTTTGAAAATAGCAGATCCGTGAGCTTGTAGATCGGCTATTTTCAAATATCCTAGGTATAAAACAGGGCTAAAGTGGTTAATGTGTGTTTTATAATGTAATAATTTATATCTGCAAAGTAACTAGTAACTAAAGTTTTCAAATAATTGTAGCGGAGTAAAAGTACAATATTTGCCTCCGACATGTAGCGTAAGTACAGTACTTGAGTACATGTACTTAGTTACTTTACACCACTGCATACCTTTGACCCTGTCTCCTCATGCCTTGTGAAAAACTAGAAGTGATCATATAAACTTATACGACGGCTTAAAATACTGTGTGAACATATTAAAAAGGGTGTGGTCTGGTATAGCAAATCCTTAAGTATTACAGCACACATTTCCCATTTGAGGCACACCCAAAAGGGAAATAGCCCAAACATAATGACATCTGTGTTCACATAAATTGTTCGCATAACTTAAAGCTCATAAAAGGCATGTCATGATTGTATACAGAGGGGTTTATGAATAATGCTCTGATACTTCCTCTTATTCTCTGAGGATGGAAGCCACTTGCCACACAATACTTATATACCGTAGGTAGCATTTCACAGTAGTAGCGACATCACTGCAGTGTTAATTTTGACAGCAAATTTCGATTTAGTTTTAGTCATAGTCTTTTGAATTAAATTCCATTTAGTTTTAGTCATATTTTAGTCATCTGAAATGTTTTAGTTTTTGTCTAGTTTTAGTCGACTAAATATCATAAGATTTTAGTCGACTAAATCTACAGATGATTTAGTCGACTAAAATGTATTTTGGCGGTGCCTTGATGGCGTCATAATGGCTGATTTTATACTTGGTTGCATGCTGAAAATAGCCGATCTACAAGCTCACGACGCGTTGTGAGCTTGTAGATCTGCTATTTTCAGAGCGCAACACCTGAGCGCAACCAAACGTAAAATGACTTCTAGTTCTACTGGATCTCTTCTCCACTCGATCCCTCACTGACATTTTAGTCTAGTTTTTATTTGTTGACGAAATTGTCAATATATTTAGTCTATAGTTTTAGTCATCATAGCTTAGTTTTTGTTTAGTTTTTATTTAGTTTTCGTCAGTGAAAAAAGGTAGTCGACGAACATTTTTCGTCATAGTTTTAGTCGACAAAATCAACACTGCACTGCAGTACCAAAATCACTGTAAAAATATATACAACTTCATTTCTTTTTAGTGCCTGTGACCAAATGTCCCTGCATTTATTTATGAGCGATGGAGCCTTCTTCTGGCCTCCTCTTTGATCTTCCATGTTAACCCATTAAGGCCTGAGGTTCCCATTCTACAAACTGTCTTCTAAATCCTAACAGTTTTCTGAAAAAACTATGTTGCTACTGTATATCAGTGGTTCTCAACCTTTTTCATGTCAAGGACCTCCAAAATTATACGTATTCGGCCGCCGACCCCCATCTGAAAATGCTTTGTTCCAGGGGGACCCCCCCCCCAGAAGCAAAGATTTGAGTTAAAACATTTTGCTTTAAAAAATATACTACCGCGTAGCCGTCTGGGCACCTAGGACGGCGTGTCTCGGGTTCGAGTCCCGATCCCGACGACCTTTGCCGCGTGTCACCCCCCCCCCCCCATCTCTCTCTCCATTTCCTGTCAGTCTCCAGGTCGTCTATCAATAAAGGCAGAAAAAGCCCCAAAAATAAATCTTTTTAAAAAAGGGGAAAAAAGTATATATATTCAAAGATTTGCACAAATGTTCACGATTTGAAAGAAATAGCAGATCTATAAGCTCATAGCGCGGCACCGAGCTTGTATATCTGCTATTTTTGAATAGCCAGAGTATAAAATAATGGTTTGAGTGGTTACACAGATGCGTTCCCGGTTGTAATGGGTTAACCCATACAAACCGGGAACGCATCTGTGTCATTTTCTTTGGCAGTTAAAAAAATAGCAGATATACAAGCTCATTATCAAGGAGGAACTAACAAGCACCAGCAGTTAAATATCTGAGGTTTTTATGAGCTGAAAACTGTACTTTTAACCACATGAACCCTAGCGTCCCTATTCTGGGGGCGAATATTCAGCGAAAAAATAGCTGATCTACAAGCTCACAACGTGCACGTGCGCGCGTGTGTGTCAGTCTGTCTCTGTCTCTCTGTGTGCAGAGTGCCGAGCTTGTAGATCTGCTATTTTTGAAAAAATCATTTTGTGCAAATCTTTGAATATATATATTTTAAAGCAAACATTTTTTAACTCAAATCTTTGCTTCTGGAGGTCCCTGGAACACAATATTTTACAAATGTTCGCTTTAAAAAATTAAAATTAAAAGATTAGCACAAATTTTCAAGATTTTTCAAAAATAGCAGACCTACAAGCTCGTAGCGCGGCACTCGGTGCCGCGTTATGAGCTTGTAGATCTGCTTTTTTTGAACAGCCAAATAAATCAAAAAAATTACACAGATTCTATCCCGGTCGTAACGGGTTAAGTGTAGTGGCTGAGAGCTTGTGGTCCTGAGTAAACACTCCCAGAGAAGAGTCAGGCTCTCTGCATGCCGGATGCCCTAATTTCCTCTGAACATGCTTCCCACATGTTGCCTCTGTGGGGATGGAAGTCAGGCACTGAGGAAACATTGCCAGTAGGATGAAGGAGGAGGAGGAGGAGGAGGAGGAGGAGGTGGTGGGTTACAGGGGTCATGGAGGGCACTCTCAGTCAGTCCGCAATGCATGCGCCGTGGGATCACGTCCCATGGTGCGCCCCGAAGATTCCCTCTCAAGGCCGTGCTGGTCTTTAACCCATAAAGACCAGGAAATAGCAGATATACAAGCTCATAGCGCGGCACCGAGTGCCGCGCTATGAGCTTGTAGATCTGCAATTTTTGAAAAATCGAGAACATTTGTGCAAATCTTTTGAATATATATATTTTTAAAGCAAAAATGTGTAACTCAAATCTTTGCTTCTGGGGGATGTCTTCTAAATCATAACTTTTTTTGAAAAAACGTATGTTGCTATTATCAGTGGTTCTCAAACTTTTTCATGTCAAGGGCCCCCAAAATGATATGAATTTGGCCGCGGACCCCCATCTCAAAATATGTTGTTCCAGGGACCCCCCAGAAGCAAAGATTTTAGTTAAAATATTTATATACAAAGATTTGCACAACATTTCACGATTCTTCTAAAATAGCAGATCTTTTTTTTTTTTTTTGCCAATTATAAAAACAAAAATAGCAGATCTACAAGCTCATAGCGTGGCACTCGGTGCCGCGCTATGAGCTTGTATATCTGTTATTTTTTAATATAGTATAAAATAATGGTTTAAAGTGGTTACACAGATGCGTTCCCGTCTTTAATGGGTTAATTCCTACATGCTTTAGGTGCCCCAAAGCCCGGTGGGACACTAAACAGCAGCAAAGTTGACCTCAAGACATCAAACGCTGGCATTTGTTAGTCATCACATCACTTTAAACTATGAAGAGTGACACTAATGTAGTGGATATAACGGGCTCTGAATGAGTAGCCCCTGCTGACTCTCAAAACGAACAAAATTCAATTTGACGTATCTGGTTGACTACCAAGCAAAACATTAACAAAAACAATGTGGCCATATTTCATATGCCCGACAGTACTGGGAACGTGGGCCAGTTAGTGGTCCAAAATTCAATCATTCTCTCTCTTATTGCAATGCAGTATAAACAAAGAAATATTAATCTGAGCAAACAAAAAAAAATACAATGAGATTAAATGTCATTTGTAGAAATATGAAACGTACTGTAGGCCAGCACTTTAATTCAGTTTATCTACTTTACTCAGTGTGAGGTTCTGGGTAACATGTGACCACAGCATGTGGCTGGGATAGTCGCAGAGCCAAAAAGATAAACTCACTCACTCCCACACGTCAGCATTGTATTTGGCTGTAGAATACATGTGCAAAAACACAACGATGGTGTCAGTGTGCATTACCCTCAGTACGCTACAGCATAATGTAGGTTTATCAAATCCATTCGCTGACCGTTTCCTCAACCCTGGCTACTGGCACTGTGAATGTAAAAAGAAGACATCAATGGCTTCTCATCATGATGCTTTCAATCTGTGGACATTTTTTACTCAAATCCTTGCTTCTGGGGGATTCTATAAAGGTCTTCTAAATCCTAACAGTTTTTTGGAAATAAACTTATGATGCTATATCAGTGGTTCTCAAACTTTGTTCATGTCAAGGACCCCCACAATGATATGTATTTGTCCACGGACCCCCAGTTCAAAATACGTTGTTCCAGGGACCGCCAGAAGCAAATATTTGAGTTAAAAATGCATATATATTCAAAGATTTGCACACATTTTCACAATTTCTTTTTCAAAAACAGCAGATCTACAAGCTCATAGCGTGGCACTCTGTGCCGCGCTATGAGCTTGTATATCTGCTATTTTCGAATAGCCCAAATGAATCGAAAAATTACACACGGATGCGTTCCCGGTCTTAACACTACCACCGCCAAGCCCGTAGCCTACGGGCCGATAAATCCAACCGTAAAGCGCCGATCCCGTAGCCTACGGGCTGTGGTGCTTTTTCCTTTTTTTCGAAAAAAATAAACTTTTTTAAATTTTCTATACGGAACATTTCATTGTAACACCACCGGAAACGGAATTATTCTGGATCACGTTTTGCCGATCCCGTTGGCCTCCATTCTAAAGCGCACACAGAAACGCCATTTTCTTCGATTGTAGTTTTTCTCCTCGCTGATCACTGTTTAACATAAACCGTTCTAACTACAACATGGCGGCTCCGTTTGACACGTGGTTTTCACTGGTAGACGCAGGGAGATGTCCGCGATGTTTACAAACAGTGCACAGCTCAATCTTAAGGATTTTAACGAGGTCTATGGCAACGTGAAAAAAATCAAAAAACAACAATAAAACGTTGGCACTGGTGAGTACATTATGAGATTAACCTCTGGCGGTCAATGTGTTAAAGGGTTAATCCTGTATTGTGACTGGTATCAGCTCATTATGAGGGAGTATATGTCACCGTCTTATTTCCCCAAGGCTGAAAAATACCACCCTCTTTTATTTATTGTGTCGCACTCATGGAGAACAGGGGGCGAGTAAATGCAGTAATCTCGTTTACGGGACAAGGAGGCGCCACTCACTCAGTGTGCCTCAAGGACATGCACTTGGCTCCCTTCCTTTTCTCAGCTCCTCTTTACTGATACTACCCGCCTCTGAAAGGAACATCTGTGTGCTCAGCGGTGCAGGCTTTGCCAAGAGAGACTCTTAAAGCCAGAACACATGCACCTACAAACACAATTAACGCACGCGCACGCACACACGCACGCACGCACGCACGCACACAGACACACGCACATCCAACTGGTTGCAGGGGGTTACATTGTTGCTCGCTGTGACCAGATAAAAACAGAGAGTGGGCAAAAGATCAGGCAAGAGCCAAACAGTCCGCAACCTCAGTGATTAGCTGGCTGTGGGTAAAGAGACGCGCTAGCAGACACTGGCCCTCATTTATCAACGCGGTGCAGCCCAAATAATGGGCGTAGGGCGAGATCACCGCACCTTCCGGCATTTATCAATATATCCTGACGTGGGCTTCATCCTACCATACGCTGAGATCTCACGTCTGGTCGAGACCAGTTGTTGACGTTGGCTGCGCCCGTTTATTCCATTCTAGACCTGCGGAGCAGCATTGTCTGACTGTCTGACAGACATCTGGACACATAATCCACTCCTAAATGTATATCTACACACTAATAATTAATCCCTGTGAAAATATAACATTTTATAAAGTAATTTAAACAAACTGCTTTAACAGTCATTCAGTTGCATTGGCTATTTTAAAATAGCAGATCTGCAAGCTCAAAAACGGGTCGCATCGCGACGCGTTGTGAGCTTGTAGATCTGCTATTTTCAAAATATACTAGCGCTTTTGCGTCGGGACTCGGGAGTCCCGCGGTCGGGACTGCCGACGATCTTTTCATGGACAGTGAGGTGTACAAACTTACAGTAGCTTGTGGAGTACGTTATGGAGTTATGTCATAGAGAATTTTGAAGACAACCTGGCTGTGTTAAGGATATAAACCCGACGCTCCAATCTCTTATTAACGGGACGGACCGAAACCACTGCCGTCTCACGGGGAATATCCTACATGACTGCTTGTGCACTGCTCGGTATGGGTTAAATAAATTAATATACAAACGTATTCCATTCATGGCGATGTGATTGGTATCATAATATGTCATTCATGTAGGCTACAAGCCTACGTGACAAAGATTGTACTGCTACGGTACGGATTACAATACATGAAAAACACAGCTGGGCGGGCGGGCGGGCGGGCGTGTGAGAGAGAGAGAGAGAGAGAGAGAGAGAGAGAGAGAGAGAGAGAGAGAGAGAGAGAGAGAGAGAGAGAGAGAGAGAGAGAGAGAGAGAGAGAGAGAGAGAGAGAGAGAGAGAGAGGGGGGGCGTGTGCGTGTGTGGCGAGGCAGGCGGGGGAAACTCTTTCTCATTGGCTTTTGATGTCTTTGGTCGTATTCTGGTCCTTCTTCATGTCGTAAAATCGGGGCGTTTTGAGAATATTTAAGGGCGTGTTATTTAAATGACGCTAGGTTCCAGCCGTGACATTTATCAAGCCTGGGACCAAATGTAGGCTCGGATCAGCTGTGTAGGATTCGTTGATAAATGTGACTTCGACGTTGGTGTACGGCCGAATATATGGAAAAATATAAGCCGGTTTATAAGCTGCGTTGATAAATGAGGGCCAGTGTCATTGGGCGGTAATGGATGAACCAGTTGGTGTGTGTGTGGTGGGGCAATGGCCCAGCCAGGAGGCAGGACAGGACCCTTTTCACAGTGCCATGGTTACCATCATGGTAACACATTCAGACACACACAGCTCTAGCCCTGGGAAAGGAAAACAGGAAGTGATACAGTACATGGGACAACCAGCCTTCAGAGCTGAGTCTTCTCATCTGTGGACCTGAAGTTCCTTTGCATCCAGACTGGCTTTTGGTTGACCATTAACCCATTAAGGCCTGAGGTTCCGATTCTACAAGAAGTCTTCTAAATCCTAACAGTTTTTTGAAAAACATATGCAAAATTAAAATATAAAAAACATTTTGTTCCAGGGATCCCCCAGAAGCAAAGATTTGTGTTACAGATGTTCGCTTTAAAAATATATATATTCAAAGATTTGCACACATTTTCAAGATTTTTCAAAAATAGCAGATCTACAAGCTCATAGCGCGGCACTCGGTGCCGCGCTATGAGCTTGTATATCTGCTGTTTTTGAATAGCCAAAGAAATCTAAAATGCCACAGATGCGTTCCGGGTCTTAATGCCTTAAGGAAGAAGGAGCTAAATAAAGATAATGCAGCTTGTGATTACTTAAATCTTACTACATGTATATCTCAAACTGGATATGATGCCTTTAAATATGAATATGAATATGTGTGTGTGCTTAGACCATGTGCACACTTAATCACTAGTTAGTATCTGGTACATCCAAAACAAGAAGCATTGCATTGCAATTTTGTATTTCAGTTTGTGAGCAGCAGGTGCCTTTTAGGAAGCGCATGCTACATTTAGCCTTGAACAGCGGTGCACACACCACCCTAATTGCCAGGCCAGCAAAAAGCAGGTGTAAGTCACAGCAACCACCATTCACCAGTCGTACTCAAAGTCCATCTGGAATCTTTGTATTTTTAGATACAAAGATGACCTTTTCTCTAAAGGTAAGGTGCCTTTTGTTGTGGTCGTCAGTGGTGTACAGTAACTAAGTACATTTACTCAAGTACTGTACTTAAGTACAATTCTGAGGTATTTTTTACTTTACTTGAGTATTTCCAATTTTCAGTACTTTTACTTCTACTCCACTACATCTCAGAGGCAAATTATTGTACTTTTACTCCCCTATAATTATTTGAAAACTTTAGTTACTAGTTACTTTTCCGATATAAATTATGATATTATGAAACATACATTAACCACTTTAGCCCTATTTTATACATCGGTTATGCGACGCGTTGTGAGCTTGTAGATCGTCTATTTTCAAATATTTTTGTATACTTTTACTTCTGGTACTTTAAGTACATTTTGATGCCAATACTTTTGTACTTTTACTCAAGTAAATGTTTTATTCTGGACTTTTACTAAAGCAACTTTTACTATAGTGATGTCATGAATGTTGCCTCGTGGTGATGGCCACACACTCAGAAGGAATCACTTCCAGATAAGGATTGGAATTCCTCTCTTTTGTTTCAGTGTTGAAGCCATCACGTAGGCTGACATAACTTTGGCATGAAAACATTACAGATTAATGTCATCTCTTGAAGTCTCAATTAAAGTACCCTTTACACACATCACAAAGAAGTACAGCATATATGCTGAATAATCACTATTCACGACCGCCTTGGACGCCAATAATATTCCCTGCACAATAAAATGGGCAAGCAAGAAAACGCATGGAGGCGGAGCCAAAACGACTGGGGGGAAACCAAACCAAATGTGCTATACTGAACTAGATCAACACAGATGCTCTATAGGCCCCAGGGACAACGTGAGCCCAAAAAAGGTACCGCTAACGTGATCTCAATCGGCTGTGCATTACCATCACTGAGGAGGAGAGCGGTGTGGATGATGGGGCGTGTTGGGCATTCTGTCCTTGCTGAGGTCATAGGCCTGCTGAGCAGATGTTGCCCCTGACGACCTGTCCAACGGGGGGGGGGGGGGGGGTGCGTCTGCGGGCCTGAAGAACTTTTCCTGGTTCTCTCACAGCGAACAGGCCTCCTGGATTTTATAACTGCCTAATTTGTCCCAATTGCTCAAATTGCAGTGTTTATGCCATCCCATACTCAAGGATCGTGAACAGCCAGCATACTATGCATGCTTCGGGACGGTCATGTTCCCCAGTCTACGTCCAAATGCAGATAATGGATGTTTTTCTTTTGCGTTCTTACGTGATACACCATACATGGGCAACTGGCGGCCCGGGGGCCACATGCGGCCCCCACATTCACTTAATGCGGCCCGCAGGTTAATATCGGAATACTGATATATTACTGATTTCAGCTGTTACAATTGCAAACATGACCCGCTTTAATTACTACTTCTAAATTAGTAGTAGCTTAATGACTAGTATTCAAATTCTATCTTTTTCATGTCCAATGTATTTGTATTTAAGTTCATAAAGTTAACATAAGTATAACTACTGTAAATGCATTTGAAGTTAAATGAAAATGTTACTTTTCAGGATTCCAATTAAAAAATAGCTAAAAAGATCTGAATTCCAATTTAAAAAAAAGCAAAAAATAGCAGATCTACAAGCACAAACGCGTCGCGCTGCGACGCGTTTGAGCTTGTAGACCTGCTATTTTTGCTACTTTTGTGTGACATAGAATGGCCCGACAGTATATGCAATGTGGCCCTCTGGAGTGAGTGTGGAAATATCGTGGCCCTCTCCATCGTCAAAGTTGCCCACCCCTGCCCTGTGATCCACGGTCAGACTTTTCAGAGGGGCAAAGCATCACTGGCGAGGCAACGGGATTCAAGGGGCGCTCAGTCTCACACACAGCATCCCACTGGATGAAAACCTCAGCTTGGCACAGCAGTGCTACAGGCATCCAAGACACTTCAAAGGGATACAAAAGGGAATGGGTTATAGTTATAGATAATCTTCATAAGCCCAGCAGTTCTCCAGAGCAGAACACTGTTCTGGATGCATGAACCAGAGCGTAAAGTGGGGATCATACGTGTCCAGATAAAAGTCAATGGTCTCATTGTCTCCGCCAGGTCGAAAAGCATGGCGAGAGTATGTTTTACCCCCTGTCCGTCCGTCTGTGTGTCCATCTGTCTGCAAGCGGCTAATCTCCGGCACCGTTGGCCCGGTCGCAGCGAAACTGTCCACACACACTCCCTGGATGCCAATTCAGAACCTCTGCCCCAAATGTTTCACATGGGCCTGTTATAGCGCCACCAGGAGGCCGTTTTGTGCAAAACCCTATTACTCCTACAGATTTTATCCAAACGTCATGCAAATCGTTACACAGTATCTCTATAGTCATGTGATCAACACGGATCTGTCAGATTTTCCATATTCCATCCTCATTGGCTACGGTTGGCTTCCAAAGTTTGCAGGATTGGTCCGTTTTGAACAAAACTCAAATCATGAACGCAGCTTGTGATTTCCGTGAAATTTCACACACACACATTCCCACTAGGACGAGGAAGAAATGGCACCCTTTTCACATTGGCCTGTTATAGCGCCACCAGCTGGTCTAATTTTTTTTTTAACTAAATTTTTATCCCACGATTTTGTAACCCTATTATTTTTTTACACCCAGTGCCAATTGTCTATGTAATCCTGGGCACTACCTTCCCTCTGCCAACCTAGGGAGGCCAGGGCCGAGCTCATGCCTCCTTCAATGCATGAGAGCCAACTGACCTTCTTGTCACCTGACAGGGGAGAGTTTCCCTGGCTGGACGTAGCGCGTGGAAGGAACACGTTATTCCAACCAGTTCCCTTCCCCTCCATCAGGCGCCCCGGCTGGCCAGGGGGAGGCAGTATAGTGACCAGGATTACTGCATGTTTTTGTGAGGGTACCTACCCTAGGAGACACGGGGAGAACATGCAAACTCCACACAGAAAGGCCCTTTCGCCAACCCCACCTAGGGTATGGGCACTGATGACGCGGAGGAGAGAACACACCCCCAGCGCCCACAGCGTCCCCTGCGGGAATCGAACCCAGGACCTTCTAGCTGTGAGGCGACAGCACTACCGACTGTGCCACCGTGCCCCCACCAGCAGGTCTAATTTAGCAAAACAATTTTTTTGAAAAAAATGCCTCAAATCATGAATGCAGTGTCCGATTGCCGTGAGAGACCTAAGAAGAAATGGCACCCTTTTCACATTGGGCTATTATAGCGCCACCAGGAGGCCACAATAACCTACCTGATCTGGCGGAGACCTGTGCTCCGAGGAGCACTTTTTCTAGTTTATCTTCAAATACGTAGGCAGAGGGCATCTCAATAAGGAAAATAGCAGTAGTAGCTGAAGTCAAACATCAGGTCATTCCCTATACCACCAGTGAGTTGCGTGAGTTGAGCAACCTATATTAGTATCTGGATGCAAAATGTACAATGCAGACTTATTGTTTCCCTAAAATCAATGTGAACATCACATGATCTTGCTGAAGCCAAGAGATACAGTCAGTGAGAGTTTAGGTTGGTGGTTGAAAATAAGGATAAATGCTTTGAAACTCATGACCAGGCCCGGCGTCACGGGGGGACGTGACAACCGGACCATTTCGCCCCCATTTCGCCAGTTAAAAAACAAACCTTCTGGTACTTTTTGATTAATAGCGTTTCGGCGTCAAGTCTTCCTCAGCGTGTTAAGAAAGTGGTCAGTGATGTTGTGTGTACAAAGAGGGAATGATAGACAGACAGACATGACAAGGACTTCAGGGCCTGCTCATGACAAATACATGGTTATTAAGCCATTGAGACTTGGAACGCATCTTTGTCACTTTTTGATATGAGCTAAAAAGCATTATTTTACACTTTGGCTATAAAAAGAAATAGCAGATATACAAGCTCATAGCGGGCACCGAGTGCCGCGCTATGAGCTTGTAGATCTGCTATTTTTGAAAAATCTTGAAAACTTGTGCAAACCTTTGAATACATATATTTTTTTAAGCGAACACTTTTAACTCAAATCTTTGCTTCTGGGGGTCCCTGGAACAACATATTTTGAGATGGGGGTCCGTGGCCAAATACATATAATTTTTGGGGTCCTTGACATGAAAAAGATTGAGCACCACTGATATAGAAACATAGGTTTTTCAGAATACTGTTGGGATTTAGAAGACATTTGTAGAATCGGCTTCAGGTCTTAATGGGTTAATGATAGAGTCATAATAAGTAAAACCGTTTGCACTTTCACCAACATTTTTCCCATGCCTCTTTTATTATTTTATTTCTGATTTATATTCCTCCTTTTTGAGCCATTACGCCTTTTGGTGCCTCATGTATAACACACTTAAACTTAATTAACTTGCCTTGCTTTTATGAACCGGAGTATCTCTAAAATGCTTAAATATCAAAAAGCATACCTCCTCTGTGAAGTGAAAGACCTGTGTTCAGATACTGTACACTGCTTTCATCACCATGTTGTATATGACAGACAAAAATGTGGTTAAAGGCACATAAATCTATCTCCTAGAGGCGTTATGAATGTAGCTTGTAGCTGCACAGCTTCTCTGTATGTCTGTCACATGCCCAAATACGGTCAAAGAGTCTCCTTTGAGTCTCCTACTGGAGAGACCGCTGGTAGTCAAATTATTGGCTTAGGAATGCGACAAAAACTAAAAAATGAATTCAATGCTTCATGGGGTGTGTACTTTAAAAAAAAAAAAAATGTCAATTTTTTTAGAATGTCTTCTAAAAACGTGTTACTATGTCAGTGGTTCTCAAATTTTTTAATGTCAAGGACCCCAAAATGTATATGTATTTGGCCACGGACCCCCATCTCAAAATATGTTGTTCCAGGGACCCCGAGAAGCAAAGATTTGAGTTACAAACGTTCGCTATAAAATATAGATATTCAAAGATTTGCACACATTTTCTCGATTTAAAAAAAATAGCAGATATAAAAGCTCGTGCCACGCTACGAGCTTTTATATCTGCTATTTTTGAATAGCCAAAGTGTAAAATAACGTTTTTTTTAGCTCAAATCTATAGATGACACAGACGTTCCAGGTCTTAAAGAGTTAAGAGATTAGTAGGTAGCAATATTAGGCACAACATGCTCAGACTGGAGGAGGTACTTTGGCAAACATGTACATGGCGCCACTTTAAAACACACTTGACAATGTAGGTCATGGTACTAGAAAGAGGCATGTACTACATTAGAAAGTATGACAAACACATTGTCTTTCCTCTGAATCTTGCGGTTAAGTGTATTAATTACATCTGTGAGTCACAGGCTAAACTGTAATTTCAAGATACTTGTCTTGAGCATCCATTTACTGTTATAGCCAGTGGTGTAAAGTAACTAAGTACATTTACTCAAGTACTGTACTTAAGTACAATTTTGAGGTGCTTTTACTTTACTGGAGTATTTTCCAAATTGTCTATAGGCTACTTTTACTTTTACTCCACTACATCTCAGAGGCAAATATTGTACTTTTACTTTTACTAAACTTTAGTTACTAGTTACTTTTCAGATATAAATTATTACATTATAAAACATACATTAACAACTTTAGCCCTATTTTATACCTAGGCTATTTGAAAATAGCAGATCTACAAGCTCACTGTGAGCTTGTAGATCTGCTATTTTCAAACATTTTAGTACTTTTACTTTTGGTACTTTAAAGGGGAAGACCACTAATTTTCAACATTGAACTATGTCTTTAATACACCTTAGAGCTGTTGTGTGGAAATAAGAAAAAAGCCCCCCCCCCCGTGTTGCCTAGAAAAGGATAATTGATTGAGGTCATATGTGATCAGTGACATACGCAGGGTGTACTTTTGGCTCCGCCCCCTCAGCCAAAAGTACACCCTGCGTATGTTACTGATCACATGACCTCAATCAATTATCCACTTCTAGGCAACATAGAGGGGGGGGGGGACTTTTTTCTTATTTCCACACAACAGCTCTAAGGTGTATTAAAGACATAGTTCAATGTTGAAAATTAGTGGTCCTAAATTTTGAATTCCGGACTTTTACTTGTAACGGATACATTGCAGTATTGATACTTTTACCTAAGTAAAACATTTTAGTACTTTTTCCACCACTGGTTATATAGCACATTATCTCTTCTTTAAAACCTCAAGGACTCTGACATAGACAGTGACTATAAAGTTAATATACTCCGTTTGTATCATGTTAAGTGTAATGGAGCCCCTTTTTGTACTTGGCATTAAAGGGTAAGACCACTTTGGTAGAGGTTTGGGTTGTGTAGTTACCTTGCCATGATGTAACCCCAAAGGTGGGCAAGAAATACAAAATAATTGCTCCATTGATTAGAAATTGATAATTCTAAATATGCTCCTCATTGACTTACATTGTACGGTAAAACAGCTCTCAAAGTCACTCTTTTAGCACATAAATGAACCCAAACATAGCTGATTCAGGCAATATAGAGCATCACCAAACCCAGTACTGTTTGTTTTTTTAATAAAAAGGTCAACTTCCTGTTGATTTTACTATTTGAAGATCTGGATCCGGATCCGCGGATCCAGTCCAGGTTTTCTACTTATTAAAAATGGCAAAATCAACAGGAAGTCGACATTTTTATTTAAAAAAAAAACAGTACTGGGTTTGGTGATGTTCTATATTGTCTGAATCAACTTTGTTTGCGTTCGTTTATGTGCTAAAAGAGTGACTTTGAGAGCTGTTTTACCGTACAATGTAAGTCAATGAGGAGCATATTTTGAATTATCAATTTCTAATCAATGGAGCAATTATTTTTTATTTCTTGCCCACCTTTGGAGTTACATCATGGCAAGGTAACTACACAACCCAAACCTCTACCAAAGTGGTCTTGCCCTTTAAGGACGTCAGCCAAATGTAACATCAAAGTGGGTCATGTAAATGTGGAGGTATGATTCACAACAATGGGCTCACACATCTAATCTGGAGGGGTGGATGAAGGATGGGGGGCGGCTATAGTGAGAGATATCACATTTCAAATCAGAGTCATCTATTTCTCGTACACGTTCATATCAGGAGACTCCTGAGCCCTGTGCTTTTAGCCTCACGTTATGTCGACCCTGTGTTCCGACTCTCTAGCTAGCTGGTACCTTATATGGCAGCAGACAAGCAACAGAAAGAGTTGTTGGTTGTTGTTTCAGGAGGGGTGCATGTCAGAATAGAAATTGTAAAGGCTTCTTAAGGCTTTCATTATCATCTTCTAAAAGGGTTCATCTCGGTATGTCGCTATACCTCTTCACACAGGGGATTGGGTTACCGTTGTCCACGGGGCATTCTGCAGTGTGCAGAAACAGCCAGGGAAAAGTCTGACCTAGAGCTACAGTATACAGTAGGTAGAGCTGTCTGCTGAAGTCAATTAGCGACTGGCTCGTTATCCGTGTAGGAGGAGGACTCTTCTGGGAGAGAGCGGAGTGGTCTGGCAAGAACAAAGTAGGTCAGTATTGCTCTTGAAGTGAGGCGGCCTGCTTGTGAGGCTCATGGGGTGCGACCCTCCCATTGCAGTCCCCTCGCTGTTGATTTAGGGAGCCTAATTAACGAAAAAATTCAAAGCATATTCTTGATTCTAACTCCAGCTCCCCCTTTATCATGCTCCAGACTAACTGGGATTTGACCACAACAGTGGAGACCTGAGCAAACGGGCAATAAAACCACTGGTCCCACGTTTGCGGTAAATTTTTCCTTCTACCATAAAATCCCACCACTTAATTTCAAAAGACTACTCCAGTCTCAACAATGGCTTGCAGATGTATGGCCAAACAGTGATTTGAGGGAAATTAGATGCTATCTACCCACTGTTAAAGGAGAATTCCGGACAAATTAAGTGTTATCTTTCATGTCTCGTTACTCACCTAGCGACGTGAAAAGTGGCGTTCTTTTTATCCATATATTCCCCTGTCGTCATTTTTTAAACCCCCTCCGTTGTCATAATGGGAGCGCGTGGGTAAAGGAAATTCGTCTATTATAACCGACGCAAAGTTGTTTTTTTCTCTACTAGTATTCATAGTAGAGTCTCATGATAGTCAAACATGCGTTGAAACTATCTGCGAGGCTGCCGTCAATGGCGAACGATTTAACACTGGTTGCTTGTTTCCAGATTCTGGCAACACGAGTTGCCAGGTTCTGGAAAGAAACAAGCATCCAGTGTTAAATCGTTCGGCAGTAGCGCTAGCCTCTCAGGCTAGCTACTCTCATGTTTGACTATCATGAGACTCTACTATGAATACTAGTAGAGAAAAAAACAACTTTGCGTCGGTTATAATAGACGAATTTCCCTTACCCACGTGCTCCCATTATGACAACGGAGGGGGTTTAAAAAATGACGACAGGGGAATATATGGAAAAAAAGAACGCCACTTTTCACGTCGCTAGGTGAGTAACGAGACATGAAAGATAACACTTAATTTGTCCGGAATTCTCCTTTAATACTCAAATACTGTCTAGACTTTACCATTTTTTTTGCTTATACATTGGCACAGCCAAATACTAAAGCCATTTCTTATAGTGTTGGGTTCAAAGCAGGTAACTTTAGGGGAAAGTTCAAGTGAGATTGAGATTGAGGTGAGATTTAAATATCACCCTGATATTTTCATCTCCCTAAATGTTAGAGACTCACAGAAGAACAAACATGGATGAGAGTGAGACTTTACAGTGAGTGTAATATTGTAATTAGCTGATAGAAAGTAATTAGCCTGGCATTGGCCAGACTGATAACGTGGAATCCACGTTATCAGTCTGGCCAATGCCAGGCTAGCAAGTAATGCCCACAGGAAAAGGTTGTTACATAAAGCCAATCATTCTGAAACCTGTCGCATAATCTGATCATAATCGGTTGTAGATAGCATCTACGTATATCAGTGACGCGTGAACAGCTGTACCAAAAGCTTTTCATTAATCAATATAATGGACAGCACCATGTTTCTAGTTGTTAAGCTATTGTAGTTTGAAATAGTATGGAGAAAGCAGAGGGTGCTATGAACAACCCAAAAACCTTATTGAAACACATTTAAAGTGCGTTTTCATTTAAAGTGATATTATCACAAATGTATCATACCTGTTCCACACGGATCTCATATTCCCCATTCAGCTTCTTCCCTCGGAAATATTTGGCCCTGCGTGGAGAACGGGAGACAAATAATCAAGGAAATGGCACAAAATACTTCACTACCACACCAAACGACATGCATGTGAGGGACATACAGTGCTCTGGGCTGGCCTTGACCTCAGTGGCTGCCTACTTTTCCTAATAGTCAAATCCAGAAGACAAATTTCCTGATGGATAAAAGCATATATATTAATTTCAAAGCCTTTTGTTTAGAGTGTCATTGCCGTGTTTCATGTGTTTTACCGCAATGGCGCAACGTGCCAATGACGTGTTTGACATGATTTTATTTTATTTTATTTATTTTTTCAGAACCCAAGATATCATTATCTGAAGATTTGCTGCTCCATTCACTCCTTGCTTAACTTATTACTGAAAAAGGCTGTATCTCGGCTCCTAAGAACTTTTTTTACTATGAATTTTTGGCCCAGACATGCTATTTTCAACATCAGACAATTCATGTCAACAAGGTCGCGATGACCTGGAGATAAAAAGTCTGTGACTACTTGAAAATCTAAGATAAATTGAAAAATCTCTGGCACTGGGACCACATTAATACAACAACAGTGTCCTCTCTTGATAAAGAGGTGGCAGGAGAAAGAGAAACAGCTTGAAAGAGAAAGAAATTGGAATAAATTATTTAGTTCTCCATCAATCGCTAAATAGAACAGCAGAAAAAGCCACTAAGGAAAGCATTTAATGACCAACTGCAACAGAAATATGCCACAGTGGCATAGCCAGGGCCACATTAACCGCGGAACTTAGTGGAACTTGTGTTCCACGGCCTGCAGCCTGCAGGGGCCCTGTGTGTATTATGTATTTAAAAAATATATATATTATTGTAATTTTTTTTATTTTATATTATTTTATTATAATATTATATATATTCTTCTTCTTCTTATTTATAAAAATGTATACATTCGGGCCCTGCTGTGTGAATTATATATATTTAGAAACCTATATTGCTTTAGTTTTAATGTTGTGCGGCAGAACAGATGCAAACCTCTTGCATACCGTCGCTGGTACTGATGTGTCACTTCTACTTCCTGTAAGTAGACAAAAAAATTAAACTACTGTAGACTAATCTTTACAAGCGGCTCTTATTTTGAAATCCTCCGCTTTTATCGTAAGTTTGTTTCTGTTAACCAGTATGACTCTGCTATCATGGTCTGTGACAGCAACACAAATAAACAAGAACCATGTGGATTAAACGCAAGATTTGGGCCAACGTTCATATTTACGATATGAAAACCAGCTCCTGTGACTTAAACATTGTACAAACTTTGGAAGTGCCGTGCATTAAACTCTTTGAACCTCGGCGCAGCATGGTGAGTTAACCTTACAATGAAGATGTGTGTGCGTGTGTGTGTTTGTTTGAAGTAGGCTTAGCTTAGACTATATCTCACGTGCTGTGTTTGAATAATGTAGCTCACGGTTGTTAATGTCATCTCTGTCTGTCTGTCTGTCTGTCTGTCTGTCTGTCTGTCTTAGTGCTACCATAATGTACACTGTGAAAATCTAAATGACATATTCTTAATACATTTGTACTGTGCAAATAGCTAAATAGGATGGGGTAGTAGGTCTACGCTACTGTATTTTAACATCAGTCTGTCTCTGTCATAATGGTGAGCCATAATATTATTTTCTGAGGTGGTAAAAAGGTTGAGAACCACTGCGGTAGACTTCAAGAGGTCTTTTTACTTTAACTTTTCAAGTACATTTCAGAGCCTGTACTTTTGTACTTTTACTTGAGTGATTAGTTGAATGAGTACTTTTACTAAAGTCGCTTTTTACATAAGTAAATGTATCTGAGGCTACTTCTACTTTAAGTAAAGAAAGTGAGTAGTACTTTTACCATCTCTGCTGAGTATTGTTTTCTCAATTCTTAACTTGAATTGTTGAATTTCTTATGAAGAATAAGAAAATAAATATGAAACGTTTGTTACCCATCTCATCACCATATGTCTAGTAGCCTACGACTGTAATGACCATAAAGTAACCTCCTTAATAATAAATGTAATTTGTAATGATAGACACTGTAGTTATAGCATAGACCAGGGCTACTCAACTTAAGATGGCTCAGGGGCCACTCAGCAAAATACCAAAAGTCCAAGGGGCCGCAAGCTAAAAATGACGGTCCTATTTTGGATTTTTCTATTTTGTAACACACACTACGCATTGTTATTGTTATAAGAAAATGTACATTTTGACATCATATTCTTTTCACTGTACCTGTTTATTTTGTGTGTATGTCCACTGGCATCAGTTCAGCAAAAGCTAAGGTATGGCAAGGTTAGGGTTGCCAACTCCCAGAGATTGAAATAAGGGACACCTACCTAAAATAATGGGGGTCAAACCCCCCAAAAAACCCGAAATGCATAGAAAACTATGCATTATACCTGTAACAATTGATGTTTGTTTTTGAAAAAAAAATTAGCAACTCATATATTTTAACGGAAATGTATATTTTTATCCTGTGCTTTTTTTTTTTGGTTTGACCATGAGGGGCCGCCAAGACGCTGCGTTGGGGCCGCATGCGGCCCGCGGGCCGCGTGTTGAGTAGTGCTGGCATAGACTGAAGTTGGAAAGGCTGTGCCCAGTGCCCGTGTCAGCACTGATCGTGCTGGCGGTGGCACGTGCACCAAACGCACATGCGCGTGAACGCACCCAATATTGTCCGATTAATGTTGAGGGGGGCCTTTGATTTGGTGTAGTTCCACGGCCCTGAGGGGCCTTAATGCGGCCCTGGGCCCTGGGCAACTCAAATCTTTGCTTCTGGGGATTCTACTAATGTCTTCTAAATCCTAACAGTTTTCTGAAAAACATATTTTCCCTTGGTCAAGATTTTTGAATAGCCAAAGTATAAAATATGGATAAAGTGGTCACGCAGATGCGTTCCTGGTTTGAATGGGTTAAGAGTGACCAACTTTTAAATTGTGTGGAGGTTTGCAGTTACACTAGGTTATTATGCAACTACAAGGCCAAGAAGCCACCTGACTATCATATGAGAAGAACAGGAATTATCCTTCAAGCCACCAACCACAATACAACACACAAACTCGATGTTTGTTTCAGGCATTTTGAACACAGAGACACAGAGGGTCCTATTTATACGACCTACTGTATGGCACAAGATAGCGTGGTCTAAGTCATTGGTTCTCGAAGTGGGGTCCGGGGACCCCCAGGGGTCCTTGAGGGGGTTCTATAGGGGGTACCCAGCAAAAGTAGTAAATATAGCATAACAATCATTTTAACCACTTTATCCATTTATACGTTGGCTATTCAAAAATAGCAGATCGACAAGCTCACAGCGTGTCATATCGTGCCGCACAGCAAGCTTGTACATCTGATTTTTTTTAACCTTTTTTGAAAAATCTTGAAAGTTTTTGAAAAATGTTCAATCATTTTGAATGTTTTGACTCAATAAAGTATATATAAAATAAGGGGAAATCATTTTGGATGTTTTAACATTTTCAGATGGGGGTCCGTGACCAAATATATCAATCAATTTGGGGGTCCTTGGCACTAAAACGTTTGGGAACCACTGGTCTAAGCCATGTGTTCCCAAACCTTTTCAGCTTGAGGCCCGAAAGAGAAATTTGGTGGCTGCCCGGCACCCAAACTTACTATACATTATGAATTAATCACAGATATAGCTTCTAGTTGATCTACAAGCTTAAAGGGCAAGACCACTTTGTAGAGGTTTGGGTTGTGTAGTTACCTTGCCATGACGTAACTCCAAAGGTGGACAAGAAATACAAAATAATTGCTCCATTGATTAGAAATTGATAATTCAAAATATGCTCCCCATTGACTTACATTGTATGGTAAAACAGCTCTCAAAGTCACTATTTTAGCACGTAAACGAACGCAAACAAAGTTGATTCAGACAATATAGAACATCACCAAACCCAGTACTGTTTATTTTTTTTATAAAAATGTCAACTTCCTGTTGATTTTGCTATTTTTAATAAGTAGAAAACCTGGACTGGATCCGCGGATCCGGATCCAGATCTTCAAATAGTAAAATCAACAGGAAGTTGACATTTTTATTAAAAAAACAAACAGTACTGGGTTTGGTGATGCTCTATATTGTCTGAATCAGCTTTGTTTGTGTTCATTTATGTGCTAAAAGACCATACAATGTAAGTCAATGAGGAGCATATTTTTGAATTATCAATTTCTAATCAATGGAGCAATTATTTTTGATTTCTTGCCCACCTTTGGAGTTACATCATGGCAAGGTAACTACACAACCCAAACCTCTACCAAAGTGGTCTTACCCTTTAAAACACAACGCTATCTGCTATTTTCTTATCTAATCTAATCTTTGAACATGTACTGTATGGACATTGTGCTTAGATCTTTGTTCTTTGTTTAGATTATTTGAAATAATAATATATATACTGATACTGTGTGTGTGTGTGTGTGTGTGTGTGTGTGTGTGTGTGTGTGTGTGTGTGTGTGTGTGTGTGTGTGTGTGTGTGTGTGTGTGTGTGTGTGTGTGTGTGGAGCAACAGTGATCTAAAGCAACAGTGGTCTAAGCTGTGTCCAACTCCAATTCTGCTAGTAAGACGAGACAGCGCAGCATGGAAACTGGTTGTATTTAATCTCTGAGTTAGTCGTGGGTGTGTTTTGGGCATAACATAAATAAGACCAATCAGAATGTCATCTTCCATTCCTTTTCAGATCTACATGCGCTTGCACCTTGGTGTATTGTTACTTAAATGACATATTTGGCAAGTAGGAGGAGATGCAACGGATTTTCTGTCGAGAAGACTGATCTGCTCTGCTCATGGTGCCAAGTAGGGGTGGGACGATATGAAAATTTCATATCACGATAGTTGTGGCCAAAAATATCACGATATACGATATTATCACGATATTAGCGCGTCGCTTATAAAATTCTTAAAATGCTAGAAAAACAGTTAAATCACTTGACCTGTCATTTCTGTTAAAGAACACTTATTATCTCACTCAGGGCAATTTGTAAACATCCAATACTGGAGGTAGAGAAAGACAATGTAAACATAAGTAATCTGAACTTATCAAGAATCATTCACAATAAGTTATTTATTTTATCATTCAGAAGTAATCAAAGATGATATCTCTACATACAGTGGTGTAAAAGTACATTAAGTTCTAAGTACATTTACTCAAGTAGGCTACTGTATCTTATTTATTGTATTTAAGTTTTTTTCATTTTCCAAAAAAATATTTAAAAAAAATTAAAAGAACGCGCCCCCCTCGCGTATTAGGAGGGCAGGGTGAGTCACCAGAACCAAGGACGGATGTTTTTGATGAATCTAGCATGTTAAAAATAGAGTTTGAAGTTATAATGGGTTTGTATAGGAAGGGGGCGTGTCTGATAAAATGAATATCAAATATCTAAATACTGAATCAAGCAACTTAAAAACGGTCTGGGGGGCTCACAAAAGCCTGAGTAGACGATAAAATGACCAAAAGTAGTTTTGAAAGTGAAATATCCCTTTAAGTACACTTTTGAGGATTTTTTACTTTACTGGAGTATTTCCCATTTCCAATACATTTCTCTTACTTCTACTCCAATACATCTCAGAGGCAAATATTGTACTTTTCCTCCACTACAATGATTTGACAACTTTAGTTACTAATTACTTTGCTGATTTAGATCACAAAACCTACATGAACCACTGCAGCCCTATGCATTTTGGCCATTTGAAGATAGCCGATCTACAAGCTCACAATGTGAGCTTGTAGATCGGCTATTTTCAAACAATTAATTTTTTTATAGATTTGATGCCAATACTTTTGCACTTTTATTCAAGTACATTTTGATTACCAGACTTTTACTAGTATTTCTACATTGCAGTATTGATACTTTTATTTAAGTAAAAAATTTGAGTACTTTCTCCACCAGTCACCACTGGCTATATAAATATCAATCTGACAATGTAAAGTTAAAACGGAACGGGACGTGCAGCAATTGCTGCTATAAAATAATGACTTTATATTCGGTTGCGCGCCGTGTGACGCATCAAAAAGAGCCAATCTACAAGCTCACAAACGCGTCAGATCATGAGTTTGTAGGTCGGCTAATTTTTGCTGCACAACACGGTCGTTCAACTCAGCATATTCACAAACGGCTTATTTTTCGCGTTAACTTGAATTCCACGCTGTAATATGGATGAGGCTTGACAACAACTAGCCTGGGATCCTAACCTCGAATCACCAGGCTTTCCAGCACGGGGGAATCCGTTCGGTGGATGTGAAGTTGTGAGAAGAAAAAAAAGTCAGCAGAATGGAGCGAATCAGTCTGGGTTACAGGCTAGACATTAGACAACAACTTGATATAAACGTGACTTAGTTTACTAAAGATCAGCAGCTCAACATATTGGCAATAAAGCTGGGTACAACGCGCGTTCTCGACGGCACTGCCGTATATTCTCTATCTCAGCTACGGACACCTTCGTACTAGTGCGTAGCACAACAAGCTAGTAGACTACAGGGACAGTGAGGCGAGTGCACTGACTTGCTGCGACGCTGCCTATTACATTACACCCGCCTTCTTTGGAACTGTATCCGGTGCAGTCCACACACATATATATGCATGCTCACAGCTGTTTCCGTTTCCTTTGATTCTCTCTAGGCCGGATATGCAACCTGGCAAAGCAAATGGACACCAACATCTTTTTTGGTCGAATTTTTTTTTTTTTTTTCGCGATAATTACAGTACCTGCGATACAGTTAGCGTGGACGTTTTTTATCGCGATATACGATAATATCGTATATCGTCCCATCCCTAGTGCCAAGTGAAAGCATGCAACCATCTATGGGAGCAGCATCAATATTGTGATATAATGATGTCGGAGTCATATTGTGGGCATGTAAAGAATCACGTCTTCCTCCTGTAATATCTCCTCACCTATGTCCAAGAGTAATCTGTAATATTTTTGATATTTCAACTTAATAATCACATGCTCTGCTCATTCTCAGTTATGTTCTCTATTCAAACCACCTATTAAAGCATGACAGAGACGCTGCATCCCGTGAGTCCATGCGTTGGAGCTCCAAAATGGATCTTGATTTTTTTTTACTGCTTTTATTGTCTCTTTCTATCTCTCTCTTTTTTGCCTCACCGCTCATCTCTGCACAAAGATGCACAGCGGCTGCTACTTTTTGTTTTCTCATTTCTTATTCATATTAAGATTAATCTGCCGTTTCTAAGCCTGAAAACGATTTACGATTACGGCAAATTGGCTCCAATATAATGGATAATAATCTGTCCCAGACCCTTAATAATCCTTTCAACCCAAATGCTGAGTCTCAATGTCATCTACTGCACCATGCATGTACAGGTATGAGTGTTGTGTTGAATTTGGATGGATTTTTGATTGCAAGCAGTGTAAGCACGTTGTGTGAACCCGCTTACGTACATGTAGGCGCGCAATTTAATCAGAATAATGCGCTCTCTAAATATGAACCCATTTAGACCTGGAACGCATCTGTGTCACCTTTTCATTTGAGCTAAAAAAGCATTCATAGCGTGGCACTCGGTGCCGCGCTATGAACTTGTATTTTTTACTTGTAGATCTGCTATTTTTGAAAAATTATGAAAATGTGTGCAAACCTTTGAATATATATTGTTTTAAAGCGAAAATTTTTAACTAAAATCTTTACTTCTGTGGGTTCCTGGAACAACGTATTTTGAGATGGGGGTCGGCGGCCAAATACATATCATTTTGGGGGTCCTTGACATGAAAAAAGTGTGAGCACCACTGATATAGAAACATACGTTTTTTTCAGAATACTGTTGGGATTTAGAAGACATTTTGTAGAATCGGCCTCAGGTCTTAATGGGTTAAGACCCATTTTAACCCATTGAGACCTGCATCTGTGTCATTTTTTTATTTGAGCTAAAAATCAACAAAGAAAACATCTCCCAAACTTTACAGAAATCATTATCATCCAAAAGGTAAGTATTAAACATGTTTTTTAGCAACACAACTCTTTTCCTCTAGAATATATAGTACACAGAGAAATACACACTCCCCTGGCCAGTGGTATGCCCCAATTACCATACCTCTCTATATAAAGAGCACTGTGGTCATGTGGTACTCTTCTCTGATCCTCAGACCAGGACGAGGACATGGCAAGTATGTGTGTTTGGTGATGAGCTTTAAACTATGGAGATTAATAAAGTGGTTATGTTTCAAACAAACAATTGTATCTGTGTTGTTTGTAAGAATGAAATGAATATGAAATGAATATTGATAAGAAAATGTAAGGGAGATCTGTTACAAAGGTCATGGTGAATATATTGCAATAGTAACATATGGGAATAGTGAATATGCTGCAGCATGAAATAAGTAGTATGATAAGAATGCATATGGTAAACAGAAAATAATGAACTCAAGAGAAATATAATGGAACATGTGAGGCTATAAAGGTAAAGTGGGAAAGGCAGTGTCTGTCTTTACCACATGCAGTTTGCATTTTAATGTAACTAAAGTTGTAAGGGGGCACTTTGACAGGAATGGACACAATGGGGGGGGGGGGGGGGGGGGGGGGGGGGGGGGAGTCAAATGTGACGTTTCAATTCCTACACAGCCTCTTGAAATAGAAAAAAACATTCATTGCATTACTCTGCAGCTTTCATCTTTACACACGTCTCTCCACTCCGGCTACAAGTCAGTTTCCTGGAGTATGGCCATCCATATCGGCTATTTTCAAACAATTAATTTTTTTATAGATTTGATGCCAATACTTTTGCATCTGTGTCACCTTTTCATTTGAGCTAAAAAAGCATTTTTTTTTACACTTTTTATCATAGAAAAATACAAGTTCATAGCGTGGCACTCGGTGCCGCGCTATGAACTTGTATTTTTTACTTGTAGATCTGCTATTTTTGAAAAATTATGAAAATGTGTGCAAACCTTTGAATATATATTGTTTTAAAGCGAACATTTTTAACTAAAATCTTTACTTCTGTGGGTTCCTGGAACAACGTATTTTGAGATGGGGGTCGGCGGCCAAATACATATCATTTTGGGGGTCCTTGACATGAAAAAAGTGTGAGCACCACTGATATAGAAACATACGTTTTTTTCAGAATACTGTTGGGATTTAGAAGACATTTTGTAGAATCGGCCTCAGGTCTTAATGGGTTAAGACCCATTTTAACCCATTGAGACCTGCATCTGTGTCATTTTTTTATTTGAGCTAAAAAGCATCATTTTACACTTTGGGCTATTCAAAAATAGTAGATCTACAAGCTCATAGCACGGCACCGAGTGCCGCGCTATGAGCTTGTATATCTGCTATTTTTGAAAAATCGTGAAAATGTGTGCAAATCTTTAAATATACCGTATATATTTCTAAACCGAACATTTTTAACTCAAATCTTTGCTTCTGGGGGGTCCCTGGAACAAGATATTTTGATGGAGGTCCGCGGCCAAATACATAAAATTTTGGGGGTCCTTGACATGAAAAAGATGGAGCACCACTGATATAGAAACATACGTTTTTCAGAAAACTGTTGAGATTTAGGAGACATGTAGAATCGGCTTCAGGTCTCAATGGGTTAAAACCAACATGCCCCATGGTTGCACAGATCCGCAAGAACATTTGATAATTCTACAACATGGGGGGCGCTGTGGGTGAAAATGACAACAACGTGGGTTGTAAACTAGCAGTGATAATTGTGCTGCACTGTACGCTGATTTGCGCCGAGGGACACACCGATTAACAACAGTAACACCGGACAACATGGCAATCCTAAGCTACAGTCTCTTTTACATTAAGAGAAGACCTTTTCCTAGAATTGTTTGGGAGCACACCTCCAGCAATGTACTTCATTTTCATAACATGCATTTCACCAGACCACACCAACACGTGTCGCGCACACACACACACACACACACACACACACACAGCTGGCCAATGACTTAACCAAACACAGCCGCACAATATAGGTAGTAAAGCGATTATAAGCAATTAGGCCTAATGCTGTCTCATCAGCCAGAGAAATAAAACAAAAAAACAGTTTTGGCGATTCAGGACCTAGGACAGTGCAAGTGGTTAGCCACATTTTCAAAGATAGAAGCTGTGAGCTTGTATATCTTCTATTTTTAAATGGCCAATGCAAAAATCTAAATTGACACAGATGCTTTCCCAGTTTTAATGGGTTAATAATTTATACTATAATCTATATTATAATTTAAGCAATCTGTGTGTGTCTCTCTGTCTGTCTGTGTCACACAAATGTGTCCCTGGCATAACTCCGTTATGCCAGGGACACCAGAGACCGTTCGGTCTCAAAGTTGCCGATGGCAATTTGGACGGTTTCCAGGAACCGAAAAACCACAAATATCACTAATATCTGTATCTGTCGGCCCGCGGGTCTGAGCGGAACGTTCAAATTCTCATTGAGTGATAATAATAAAATCAGATGCTCTGAGTTCTTTCTGATGAGTGCTCGGTGGACAGAATGACAAACCAAATGTTTTAATAATCCGGATTTATTTTTCAATAGGTGCACAAAAATAATGTTCAGAAATAGTAAAAAAAAAATATGATTAAAAAAATACAAAACAATAAACTCACATGCTTTTCAAACAAGCAAACAGTCTACAAGCGAATACACTGACGCTGACCGACTGAGTTAAAGGAGCATTGTGCCCATGACTTCCCTCCCCTGTGCCTGAGACCAGACTGACTCATATAATCTACCTGCATGGCCTCTACCTAGTGGCCTCAACCATCTGTCTTAAAGGACAGGTTACCTCAACACATTCACCTACAGTACTAGTGAAATCAACAAAGAAAACATCTCCCAAACTTTACAGAAATCATTATCATCCAAAAGGTAAGTATTAAACATGTTTTTTAGCAACACAACTCTTTTCCTCTAGAATATATAGTACACAGAGATATACACACTCCCCTGGCCAGTGGTATGCCCCAATTACCATACCTCTCTATATAAAGAGCACTGTGGTCATGTGGTACTCTTCTCTGATCCTCAGACCAGGACGAGGACATGGCAAGTATGTGTGTTTGGTGATGAGCTTTAAACTATGGAGATTAATAAAGTGGTTATGTTTCAAACAAACAATTGTATCTGTGTTGTTTGTAAGAATGAAATGAATATGAAATGAATATTGATAAGAAAATGTAAGGGAGATCTGTTACAAAGGTCATGGTGAATATATTGCAATAGTAACATATGGGAATAGTGAATATGCTGCAGCATGACATAAGTAGTATAATAAGAATGCATATGGTAAACAGAAAATAATGAACTCAAGAGAAATATAATGGAACATGTGAGGCTATAAAGGTAAAGTGGGAAAGGCAGTGTCTGTCTTTACCACATGCAGTTTGCATTTTAATGTAACTAAAGTTGTAAGGGGGCACTTTGACAGGGATGGACACAATGGGGGGGGGGGGGGGGGGGGGAGTCAAATGTGACGTTTCAATTCCTACACAGCCTCTTGAAATAGAAAAAAAAATTCATTGCATTACTCTGCAGCTTTCATCTTTACACACGTCTCTCCACTCCGGCTACAAGTCAGTTTCCTGGAGTATGGCCATCCATCACGCCCTTCATAACCACACTTAACATTTTATAAAATGTGACTTGTAAAGCAGAAACAACAGTTCTATTCCAGATTTAGTGATGACAAACAAATACACATTTGCGACCGAAACACACTTTGTGGTGTCTCTAAGCTGTTTTGTGTGTGTGTGTGTGTGTGTGTGTGTGTGTGTGTGTGTGTGTGTGTGTGTGTGTGTGTGTGTGTGTGTGTGTGTGTGTGTGTGTGTGTGTGTGTGTGTGTGTGTGTGTGAGCCAAACGTTCTCACAAGTATAGTAGAATTTGAGGAGTAGACGTTGTGAGGACCGTTTTCCTTGTCCTCACAAGAGAAATGGTGGTTTTATGGTTGAAAGATCTTTTTAGAGATACGTTTACAAATAGGAAAAGATTCAGGCAGGGGTTAGGGTCAGGATTAGACATTTAGAGGTTAGATGTTGAGGTTGGAATTAAGAGTTAAACATGATTTATGCTTATTATTATATACTTGTTATTTGCCAGCGTCATGCACCAAAAAATAGCTGATCTACAAGCTCACAACGTGTCGCGCTGCAAGCTTTAGGCTTACGGCTAAAATGCCCCAACATTTTTAAATGGCATTCATAAAGTTGCCGTCCGAAAATGACGATGTCCTCACAAGTATAGTGATAAAAACGTGTGTGTGCGTATGTGTGTGTGTGTGTGCGTGCGTGTGCGTGTGTGTGTGTGCTCGCACATGCAACCCTAAGTGTATTAGTATTCAACTGTGTTTCCTGGTTGTACATCTTCTCATGCACACGGCCAGGTCCCTTATTAAACACCCATATGTTTACTGCCATGTTCTGTCTGTGTTTGTGCCACAACTCTGTGGGTGCAACTGCTGACCTCTGCCCCCATAGCAGGCGTAGGGACGGTTATCAATCTGTCACATGCTGGAGGCTGTGTGTGGCGTAGGAACTATAGGCTACATGCTAGTGCCTTTGGTTAGCGGGGACGAACTGTTGGGATTTAGGGCTTTGCCTCTTGACCTATACTCACACGATAGAACACGTTTCCATTGAAGCTTTCACCTCACAGACCCTAGTTAAACAAAGACTCGTCCTCTTCTCATCCCCCCCGTACCCACCTCTTAACTCTGCCCTCTTTTTTTTTTTTCCCAACGTCATTCCTTTTTAACTCGTTAAGACCGGGAACGCATCTGTGTGTCATTTTTTGATTTCTTTGGGCTATTCAAAAATAGCAGATCTACAAGCTCGTCGCGCGGCGCCGAGTGCCACGCTATGACCTTGTAGATCTGCTATTTTTGAAAAATCGGGAAAATGTGTGCAAATCTTTGAATATATATATTTTTTAAAGCGAACATTTTTAACTCAAATCTTTGCTTCTGGGGGTCCATGGAACAACATATTTTGAGATGGGGGTCCGGGGCTAAATACATATACTTTTGGGTGGTCCTTGACATGAAAAAGTTTGGGAACCACTGATTATAGCAACATACAGTACGTTTAAAAAAAAAACTGTTGAAGACATTTGTAGAATCCCCCAGAAGCAAAAAATGTAGTTAAAATTTTTCGCTTTAAAAAACATATATTCAAAGATTTGCACACATTTTCATGATTTAAAAAAAAATAGCAGATCTACAAGCTCGTAGCACGGCACCTTGCAGATCTGCTATTTTTGAATAGCCAAAGTATAAAAAGAATGGTTATAGCTAAAAATCTAAAATCTTCAGATGCGTTCCCGGTCTTACTGGGTTAAGATGTTCATTAAAGTTCATTTTGCCCACTGCGGGGACCTTGTTCTTAACATCTCCCAGCTGTTGGGCTTTCAAGTCCAGAGTCCTTCGCCGTCTCGTTCCCTCTCATTTTGGAAGCCGTGAATCTTCAGGATGACTCTGACCTGCGTACTGAACTGTACCGGCGATGCCCTCAGTCACCCTGGTCCTGGCTGTCAACCTCCGGGTTGGGCCATATCGCCAGCAGCAAAACCAGCACGTAACTGGGCAAAAAAAATGACTGGTATGCGTTTTAGGATATTGCAAAAATATTTCGGCACTCCGAATGATCAATTAAAATCACGGCCTGCTATTCTCTCTGGGGTGAGCAACCCCTTAACATGTGTCCAAAAGTAAACACCAGTCTCAAGAGAAAAAGATTGAGCTTTCTCTCTCTCACTTGTGTACACACACCCACTATATAAACAGCATGGAGCGGAATCCAGAGGGTGTTTTTTTTGTCATGAGAATATGTTCCTTCCTCCATGTACCACTAATAGGAAGCATATGAGTCATATATCAGGACAAAAACGTGAAACCGAAGCCCTTTTTATATGGTCTATGGCCAATACGAGTTCAGGTTCTTCTCATGGGGCTTTGAGGGTAGATATGTTAAGATGTAAACAATTGACTAAGTCGGGGGTTGAATGGGGTGATCCAATGCTCATATCATTCAGAGCACAGTGCAAACAAACTGACGGCTACTTGGCCCAAAGGCAATACATGTCACTCTGAGGTGGGCACGGCATGATACAACCAATGGATAGAGTGGGTGAGAGACACAGAGAGACACAGAGAGAGAGAAAGAGTGGGTGAGAGACACAGAGAGAGAGAAAGAGAGAGAGAGAGAGAGAGAGAGAGAGAGAGAGAGACAGAGACAGAGGCAGAGAGACAGAGTCAGAGATATAAGGATTGGTGGCAGTGATGCTTGCAGAGACTGAGCTGTGTACCACTATTGTGCCTCAGTCAGTGCTGGGGGCCAGGGGCCTGTCAGCGGAGAGCAGGGTTACCCCTAGAGATACACTGCCTCTTCTCTGGAATGCCCAGGAGGAGATGTGGCCCCCAGGCAGGGTTGGATGGAACACCCACTCCCCCTATGATACGTTAATATACTCTCCAACTAGCAGCATTCAAAAATACTACATAACACAACCTGTTATGTAAACCTTTACGTATTATAACAACTAGAAGTTTGGGCCGCTTCGCGGCCCTCACATCTAGGTCTGATCAGCTGCATCACAGCTACGTTGCACCGGTGATCCAACTGATATGGCCATATATGGAGATGCGCAGTAGGGTGGGGTCCTAGCGACCAAGAACAAAGATGCTACGGCCAAAGACAAAGTTGCTGTGGCCAAAAAGAAGGAAAGCTGCTGTGGCTAAAATGTTAAAATGTAGTTTTATATTAATTGTACAATATGTAAGTACATTGAAGGCGGGTAAAGAAGCCTAAATATTAGCCAGAGCACTGATCAACAGTCTGTGGCAGGTTTGGAGGCAAGTGGAGCGATCGTACGTACTTTTACCCCGGACGAACTTTTGGAGGTCATTTCGATTATAATAGTAGGATTATGGTGGTAGGATAGGATAGGATAATCGGAGACCACTCAAGTCGGGAACGATGCAAATCTGGAACGATGCAAGTTGGGAATGCATGTTACACCCGGTTATGCAATACCCGCTGTACCCACTGTTAGTGTTAGAGCGTGTGTACCCGTTACCAAAGTACTAATAACGTTATTTATTACATACAATGGGGTTATTTATAAACAGACACTTGCCTACCGGGAATGATGCAAGTCAGGAACGATGCCAGTTGGGAATGCATGCCCCAATTGTTTATGCAATACCTGTTGTACTTGTTGTCACCTGTTGTACCCGTTCTCAGACTATTCTAAGCCAATTCGGTGCAGACATTCATGGTTTTTTGGTTCTGTAAAACCTCTGGGCTGACCAGGGTGACAGGGTCACATCCCAGGGTCATCAGCAACACACACGGCCAGTTTAAAGTTGACCGGTCATATCAAGCACATAATATGGAGAGGTGGGCAAGCTCACGGATCAACTTCCCGAGGACCCGAGGGAGTGTGGTGCCTGGTGTGAAGGCGGTCAGACCTGCGGTTGTCCAGAACCACCGATCCGACCGATATGCCCATATATAGGCATATATGGAGATCCAGTTTACCAGAACCACCGATGCAACCAATATGCCCATACACGGGCATGCCACATATGGGCATATACTGATGACATCAAGGATTTCCATATATGGGCATAAAAGGGACAAGGACAGACACAGAGATGCAGTTCGTACTGGATGCATGAGACGTACAGGCCTCCAGTAAATGCAGAGAAAGGGCCTGGGCTCAGACAAAGACCAACTAGACCCTCATGCTACAAACCTGCAAGGACGCCATTGAAGGGGATCTTGATCAACATGTATGGAAGATTATTTTATACGGCGTGCAGAGCTCGAAATCATGCAGTTGATGTCTATGGGGCATGTGTGTTACAAACAGAATGTGGAGTCAAAGAAGCCCTTAGCACGAGGCCAATCAACTACTGTGAAAACAACGATTCACTCCCTACTAAGCAAGATGGCGAATCGTTAACGTCTATGGAAGAGAAAGTTGACAACTTGGAAAACATCGAGATGTCCGAACAAGTGGCAGAGGTTGGAGTGGTTAAGACAGAGGCAGGTACCATACAGCAGATAAATGGTATAATAAGCATGTCGGAAGTACGAGAATCAAAAGAATCAGTTGAACCTGAGACAGCGACGAGTGAGGAAAGGTTTGAGGTTAAGCTGGAAGAGGACAAAGAGGGGGAGGGCATGGTGGAGCTAAAGAACACAGAACACACGGAGTCTGAGAGAAAGAGTGATTCATCAAAGAGCAGCAAGGAGAGTCTCCTGGATCTCCTGAGGGACATGAAGGTGGATGTCACCAGCAAGTTTAAAAATCACACCCTGTGTGAAGTGGGCGGTGTCTTGCTAGCTAATCACAATACTGAATGGAGTCAACCAATCATGTACAAAAAATAAATACATTTATTGAAACACTCTTTATGATGGACGGAACCATAACTTGAAAAAAACAGATTTATAGTTTTTTTCAAGTTATGGTTTCTTATATAGGGCTATGCACATGTGTCATGTGACACTGGCCAATCACAGTCCTGAATAGACTGTGATTGGCCAATCACAGCGCAGGATAATTGTACAAATTTCCTGGGCCCAGATCACAGCGCAAGATATTTGTACATTTTTCCAAATCTCACTTATAGGGGCGGTTTCACCGCCCAAAAATAAGAAAGTCCTTCACTGTTCCACACCCACCGCCAAGCCTAAGCCAGCAGCTATGGAGAGCCTGCAGAGTATGTTTCAGAAGGCCACTGAGGAGGCATCAGTCCAGAGCGAGATGCAGAATCCTGAGCTGGTTGCTGCTGCCTCAGCCGCTGCGACCACTCTAATGAACCAAAGCCAGGCCGAATCTGAGAATTCTCAGACAACTGAGGAAACACGAGGCAGTTGCTGAGGCCCAGAAGAAAGGGGAAGTTAAAAACCTAGGTGTAATCATTGCTGACATGAAAGTGGGGAAGGGGCCAAGCAGACCGCACGCTCGGCTAACTCATCAGATCCACTTTGACGATGATGGGCCAGGGTACATACATGACAGAGGCACAGCTCAGCTGAATGGCGTCCGTTATAGTGATAAAACCCAGATTAAGGTCATTACAAATGATTGTTTAACCTCGCCTTATATTGGTCTCAAAATGATCACCAATTCAACCATGTTTTCTTTTCTTTTTGCAAAGTGTGTAAGTAATTTAGGGATCTGGATACATGAATATTAACCTTTGGACTTTGTTGCTCACTTTTCTGTTGCTTGGAGGGGGGGCGAACAGCTGTCATTGAATAGGATTTATTATGTCTTTTATCTCATGGACCTTTGCCCACGCAGCAGGGTAACCTTCTCCTGTGGCTTTTGTGGACTAGAACAGCTTTCACTCCAGATAAAATACTTTTGTTGGCAGTTGTATCCCCAATAAAAACATCTGCTAGATAAGATCAATGTGGATTTATGGAGATGCAATAAAAACAGAGAGATTCTGTTGACTGAATGAGTATTGGAACCCTTGGGAAGCCGTGATGTTCACATCCATCGACCTGCTGACCTGCTCGCTTTGAAATAGACTGCATTAGAGTCATTCATTATATCATTTAATCCATTCAATCTTGGAACACATCCGTGTCATTTTACGATTTCTTTGGCTATTCAAAAATAGCAGATCTACAAGCTCATAGCTATGATCTTGTAGATCTGCTATTTTTGAAAATAGAATTGTGAAAATGTGTGCAAATCTTTGAATATATATTTACATTTTTAACTCTTTGCTCCTGGGGGTCCCTCGAACAAAATATTTTGAGATGGGGAGGGGGGGTCCGCGGACAAATACATATCATTTTGGGGGGTCCTTGACATGAAAATGGTTTGAGAACCACTAATATTATAGCAAAATAACTTTTTTTTCAGTATTTAGAAGACATTTGTAGAATCCCCAGAAGCAGCAAGGATTTTAGTTAAAGATGTTTGTTTTAAAAAACATATATTTGCACAAATATTCACAATATATATATCTTTTAAACATGCTCACCGGAAGCAGTTAGGGTTCCGCGTCTTGCTTGATACTAACCAGGGGAGCCGGGGATCGAACCGGGAACCTACTGATTCCAGAGCGGACTTTATACGAGTGAGCAGGGTTCGAAACTGCACAGGAAGATCCCATTGGATTTAAAATCCAACACCTTAACCATTCAATCCGGGAACGCATCTGTGTCATTTTAGATTTCTTTGGCTATTCAAAAATGATTTGAGTTGTTGGCGCTTAAAAAAAACATGTATGTTAAATTCAATAAATCAAATATAAGCTTTCTTTCTCATTCCTCTGCACTGCTGTTCACAGCAATTATATGTATTATGCCTATTGTTCCTCCATTATGAGAGAGATACCTAGGAGCCGAAACAGTTTTAACCACTTTCAAGTTCCTATTTTGGCCATGCCATTATAGAGGGGGGAAATCAAAACAATAAATGAAACAAGAAAAATGTTTTACTTCTATGCATTTTTTTTATCGCATCACAAAGCATTGTGAGCTTGTAGATTGGGATTTTTTGCTGTTTGTCGTACGATAAAGTACTGTATATAGGGCATAAGAGGTTAAAAGCTAAATAAATTGTGTAAAAACAAAAGAAAAAAACAGCATAGGGTTGCCAAAGCAGCAGCCAAATATTTGGCCTTTTTTACGACTTGTACTGCTCTCAGGGGGTTGCTCAACCGTTTACTGCAGAGCTACTGTTTTCCACTCTACCTGAGCCTTTGAAGTGCTTGGTATGAAACTCTCCATCAGTCTCGCTGTGCACTTTTAGTGAAAAAGGAAGGAAAACATCACTGAAAGAGCCCAGTTATTGTGACGTTTTGAAATCTAACAACACTGTGACGATCTGGTGCTGAATGAAATTTAACATTTTCATTTCAGTGCAACTGTACTCAAATGTTTTACTTAAGTAAAAGTATCAATACTGCAATGTAGAAGTACTCCGTTACAAGTAAAAGTCCGGAATTCAAAATTTACTTGAGTAAAAGTACAAAAGTATTGGTATCAAAATGTACTTAAAGTAGCTAAAGTAAAAGTATTAAAATGTTTGAAAATAGCTGATCTACAAGCTCACAACGTGTCGCGATGCGACGCGTTGTGAGCTTGTAGATCAGCTATTTTCAAATAGCCTAGGTGTAAAATAGGGCTAAAGTGGTTAATGTATGTTTTATAATGTAATAATTTATATCTGCAAAGTAACTAGTAACTAAAGTTTTCAAATAATTGTAGTGGAGTAAAAGCACAGTATTTGTCTCTGAGATGTAGTGGAGTAGAAGTAAAAGTACAGAAAATTGGGAATACTCCAGTAAAGTAAAAAAATCCTCAAAATCGTACTTAAGTACAGTACTTGAGTAAATGTACTTAGTTACTTTACACCACTGCATGGAAATGTCTGCAATGTGTCACTGGTATCAGATCAAAGTGCCACAGCAAACTGTTCGAACTTCAGGTAAAACAGAACATTCTGCACACTTATGTTGATTGTTAATGGAGAGCAACAGAGGATGAGTACAGCCTGTTAATCAGACAGCGCCATCTGCTGTTCAATTGGCACTTCTTCAACACCCCAAAGAAGGGGAATCAAGCACAGTGGGTGTTTCTCTAGTGTTTTTGCTTGTGCTCTAGTGCCACTATGTGGCATAAAAATGTCCTGTGTTCAATAATGTTTTCATGCCAACATTCTGTAAAATAAAAGAGGACAAATCAATCGATTCACGTGGGGAAAGGATCAACAGATCAATAGGATAGGATACACATGGTAAGAAAAAAGAAATAAAGAATGAAAATGAACGGGTGTTTTTGATGAATCTAACATGGTTAAAATGGAGTTTGAAGTTACAATGGGTTTGTATAGAAAGGGGGCGTGTTCTGATAAAATATATATCAAATATCTAAATACTGAATCAAGCAACTTAAAAACGGTCCGGGGTGCTCCCAAAAGCCTGAGTAGACGATAAAATGACCCTTTTTAAAAGAAAAGTCAAATATCCCTTCAAGACAGGTGCCAGGTCATTTGTAGACCTGGCATCTGTATAGTTTCAATGTACAGATTATTGATCTTTTTTTTATATATTATACTGTAGTGTAGACTGATGATCCTAGATTACTATCTCTATGCATTTGATGTATTACCTCGTGTTTTTCTTGCTTACTGTAAATCTCTCTGGATTAAGAGCATCTGCTAAATGCCTAAATTGTAAATTGCAGAGTTATTTATTTCTTATTTTACCCCATTTTCTCCCCAAATTAGGGATTTAATTACAGTAGAACTATGCCCAACTGATAACGGCATTTTTAATTTAAATGACAATGCCTCGATCCAAATGCCATTTTAGATTAATATACCTCTCTAAACTTTAATAGGGCACTGTGGTCAATACATATTTTGTTCTGTTCTCAATCACAAAATGAGTGATTCCATGTGCTATTTCTGACATCTTGGACAGTCTAGTCAAGATTTGTGTTCATGAATGAGGTTTCCCACCAGGGCTATGAGCAAAATGGCCACTGTATGAATATGGTCAGTGTTGCAACTGAAACTTTCAGATCTTTTAGACCAGAGGTCTTCAACAGGGGGTCCGGGACCCCTAGCCGGTCCTCAGAGTTACTACAGGGGGTCCGCCATTTTTGTGTGTGATATGATTTCTTTTTTCGCATTAACTACTTGAACCCTAGCATCCCTTTTCTGAGGAGAACTTTAGCCAAAAATAGCAGATCTACAAGCTCACAACGCCTCGCGCTGCGAGGCGTTGTGAGCTTGTAGATCTGCTATTTTTGGCAAAGAGGTATAGGTGCAGAGGGGAAAAAGAGCAGATCAAGGTTAATCTGAAACACAATTTGATACAATATAGAGGGGGTCCCCTGCTTCATCTCTCTCTCAGCTTAAGGGGTCCTTGGCCTGAAAAGGTTGAAGACCCCTGTTTTAGACTGAATCCTTCAGGTGCCTGTTTAATTGATTATGAACAAACCTCCAACCTTCTAAACCTTCTCAATTCTGACTAGCAAATCATGGTATTCTGTCTGTTGTAGAAGACCATTGTTCTCGATAACATCATCATCATCATCATCATTTATTTAACTCACGACCATGTTCACATGGTATGGAGCACAGATATCGTACATTTACATTTCATAATATTCATACGGACATAGCAAAAGGCTATGTCCGTATGAATATTATGAAAGCGCGCTGCTCTGCCTGTGTTTACGTTGCTATGGAATCACTTGTAATAAAATAAAATATTCTGGGTAAAAGTATTGACTTTGCTTGTAAGTAGCCGTTGGGAATTTCCTCTATGCTGTCTCATTGGCAGCCTCTGGACAGTTCCCACTCCAATGCCAGTCCGGGTATGTCCCTATATAAGCCCTCACGCAGTCCGCATGCCCTCACTCAAGTCCACAGCATTCGCTCCCTCTCCAGCCCAAGCAGCCATGCGTTCATGACCCATAAACCATGGTGAACCGGAAAATAAACCTTTGAAATCTACCCTTGGTGTCACAAACCTCTTTCACTGGAGAAATGAGGGCGGTCAGCTACACTACCAACACAGAAACAGAACAAAGTATTTAATCGTAGCCATGTACAGTACCGTAATAAGCGGGATAATATACAGTGAGTTTGGTTATTGTTAGAACATAACCCTCTTCAGGTCAAAGCAGCAGGACCGACCCTAACCCTGTGTTGGGGTTTATCTTCCAATGATGACCGCCTCACACTATCGCATACCTTATTATCAGGTAAAATGGCTCAACAAATATTTAGGTCCAGGGACCCCCATATCGAAGCAAAGATTTTGAGTTACAAAATGTTCGCGATTTTTCAAAAATAGCAGATCTACAAGCTCGTAGCGCGGCACTCGGTGCCGCGCTATGAGCTTGTAGATCTGTTATTTTTGAATAGCCAAAAAAATCTAAAATGACACAGATGCGTCCCCGGTCTTAATGGGTTAAGACCAATTCAAGTGCTGAACATCGAGTCGCACGATGAAAGTGGAGGACCTTCACAGATGGTGTTGCGTTGCGTACCTGGAAAAATGAATGGTCGCCAGACGCCTTCATAAAATTCTGCGTAACGTCATTGGTTGGGAAGACGAGGTAAGTTCCATTACCAAGGAGATACACCAGACTACATTCACTTCTTTGTTCACATTCTGTGTCGACGCTGTTGGCAAGTCTGACGGTATGAATGCTCAAAACTAAGACATGTAGTTGTAGCGCGTCGTTCGACACTTGGCGGCAAGAATAAATTGACATTTACAGTGTCTTCAGAAACTTCCTAAAGTTACCGTAATGTTTGTTTTGTTTGCCGTTATGTTTCTCTGGACTCCTTAAACCATAAAGGCCGATTCAACAAATGCCTTCTAAATCAGTAGTTCTCAAACTTTTTTGTGCCAAGGAACCCCAAAATGATATGTATGAGGCCGCGGACCCCCCCCCCCCCCCCCCCATCTGAAAATGTTTTAAGCCAGGGACCCCCAGAGGAGAAGATTTGTGTTTTTTTTCTTTTTTCAAACGCTTTCAAGATTTTCAAAAAAATGTTTTGACGTTGTGACGTGCTGTGAGCTTGTAGATCTGCTATTTTTGAATAGCCAACGCTAAAATCTAAAAGGACACAGATGCTTTCCCGGTTTGTTTGTGTTTCACAAATAAATATCACGATCATAGGAATAATAAATGTGCATTATTTTATGGAGTCGATTAGGAAGAAATATACAATTATGATGCAATAATGCAAAAATGGTGCATCTCTACCAACAAAAAGCAACTTTATGTTAAAACTCCCACAGTGGTACTAGTAACACACGGCGAGGTGTGTTGACAGAGACACAACGCAAACTGCTACATCGAAGCAAACAAAATGACACACAGCCGCTTTCCCAAAATGCTAAGCGCATGTACAGTAACTTTGCGGGAGGGAGTAATCCTGAAGGACCTAGTCCTATATTATGTTATACTTATCGTGCCTAAAATATTCGATCGACATGCTCGCAACGCATCAACGCTTGTAGATCTGCTATTTTTGCCACGGCGACACCGGCACACAACCAAGTATAAATCAGGCTTTAGTCTTCTGCAGTTTAATTGCAGAGGATAAAAATAGAAAGACTTCAGTCAACTTTTTACAAAGGGCAGGGGGCCAGGGGTCTCTAGAAATTCATTCTGACAGGCTTGTGTCGGCAGGCAGCTTTAATTTAGTGATTCTTTTTAGACCAGGCATAATCTCCCTGGGGAGCCAATCTGGAGTGCTGGGAGCAGCGGTAAGCTTCAGGCTGAAGAATTGAGGTATCGCTGACAGACCTTTAATAGTACTGGGAGCTGAGTCTATGTAATGACATCCCTTAGTGCTGCAGATAATTCAGGGGTGCTGGAAATACAGTAGTTAATAAGTTCACCGTCTGAGGCTCATTTATAAGTGAATGTCGGACAGGAAATTACAGAATAATCTTAATTAAATATTAACACAATGAGTACCAGAGGTTTTTTTAAAACAGGGTACAGCCAGTGCCAGCGTTTTTAAAAATGTTTGTACCTTTTTCAAGTTGTCACAACTTTTTTTTCAGTGATCACCGTCCTCACGGTGATCCGTGAGGACGGTGATCACTGAAAATAGTTGCAGCCAGTTGAAAATAGTCCAAAATATATAGTAAAAAAAAAAGTACACAGGAGCCGAGATACAGGCTTTTAAAGTAATAAGTTAACCAGGAAGTGGATGGGAGTCTAAATCTTCGAAAAATGATATCTCCTGGTGCTGTGAAGGAAATAGCCGTTTTTGGCACTCAACGGTTGGATTATGAAAAACGGCCAGGGACGTTTTTGGCACTCAATGTGTTAACAAATTGAATGCCAATCGCGTAGATCTATGCGAACCTATTTAAAGCCGCAGCGTGCCAGTCGCGTAGATCTACGCGAACCGCCGATTCCCATTGATTTTGGCCCAGGTGCACTTTCCGAATTTTTTTGATCCATTTCCGTTTCCGGTTTCCGGTCGGAAACAGAATTATTCGGGTTCCGGTTTTTTCGATCGTATCCGCTTCCTGTCTGGGATCCTGTTTAAAACTCGATTTTCTCGGTTGTTGTTTTTCTCCTCGCTGATCACTGTTTAGCGTTGATCGGCTGTATCTTCAAGATGGCGGCACGGATTTGGCCGTTTCGCTGGCCGTTTCTCACGGATCCGCCGTGTGTTTAGAACCAAATGAACGCGCACTTTTAACTTATTTAGCGAGGTCTGTGGCGACATGAAAAAAACAAAAAAACAACAATAAAACGCTGGCACTGGTGAGTACATTATGAGATTAAACTCTGGCATGGAATGTGTTAATGGTGTTTATTAATTTGTAAAAAAATAAAAAAATAAACACAACCTACTGGAGAACAGTTGATCTGCAGCCGGTTGCTCAAAAGCTGCAGTGTACCCCAGCTTTATTAATTTCTTACAGTATTTTCTAGGCAATACTTCTGGCAATACGTCAGTTGACGGTTTTAAGAGCAAAAAACACATTTGTTTCGTAACCATTTTGTCTCATGAAGTTTTTGCCTGACTCTCTTGTACAGGTCAATGTTTTGTTTTAATCCTTGTTGTATTGTATTATTACTCTATTTTGTTATTATACCCTGTTTTTTACTTGTTTAATCTGGCTTATATTGTGTTGCATTGTACAGCACTTTGTAACATTGTTTCGAAAAGTGCTTTATAAATAAAATGTACTTACTTACTGCAACCAGTAAGGATGTCACACACATAGCGACAATTTAAACCTCAGTATGAATGCTTAATCATGTTAAGCACTCATGTTAGGGATTCGATTAAAGCGGCAATCCATACTTCCCAGGATTCAAACAAACCCAGGTCTCCTGTGCAGGAGAAGAAAGTTCTACCAGTGAGCTAAGACGGAACACCCACTTGGGCAGACAAAATCTTGCGAATTGAGCTTCGAGGTAATACTACTTACAACCACAGTGTTACTTACTACCCGAGCACAGAATCTAAGTTTATCAATAGAAGAGCAGCTCCAATCACTGCAGATGTACTCTACTAATATTCAACATACTCTACCATACAGATTGGTCAAAATACATTTGTATTCACGAAAAAAATAAGAGGTTCGGATTGCAGCTTTAACCCATAAAGACCGGGAACGCATCTGTGTGTAATTTTTTGATGTATTTGGCTATTCAAAATAGCAGATATACAAGCTCATAGCGCGGCACCGAGTGCCGCGCTATGAGCTTGTATATCTGCTATTTTTTTTAAATCGTGAAAATTTGAGCAAATCTTTGAATATATACATTTTTCAAAGCAAACATTTTAACTCAAATCTTTGCTTCCGGGGGATTCTACAAAGGTCTTCTAAATCCTAACAGTTTAAAAAAATAAAAATAAAAATGTTGCTATAATCTGTGGTTCTCAAACTTTTTCATGTCAAGGACCCCCAAAATTATATGAATTTTGGCTGCGGACCCCCATCTCAAAATGTTCCAGGGACCCCCCCAGGAGTTAAACATGTTGGCTATGGAAAAATAGATATTCAAAGATTTGCACACATTTTCAAGATTTTTCAAAAACAAATAGCACTCGCCACGCTATGAGCTTGTATATCTGCTATTTTCGAATAGCCCAAAGAAATCTTAAAATGACACAGATGCGTCCCTGGTTTTAAAGGGTTAAAGGCCTTGCCATTTTCAAGACCCATCTGTATGGCAGGGTTCAATATGATTTACCAAATGTTTCCCTCTTCCCCATCATGTCAACCTAACCATCAGCATTATCATCATCAGGCGTTTCATGAACTCACCAATCTGTATGCTGGTCGTCGATGACCAATAGGATCTTGGGCTTGCGTATGACTGGTTTGGCAGGTGCTGCTGAAGTCGCCCCTTCAGCTGCTGCTGCTGCTGACTTGGCCTGGGCAGCCGCCGCCACATTCTGGACCATCTGGGCGCTCTTCACCACGCTGGAGAAGGAGCTCAGGAAGCTCCCACCAGAGGCCGGGGGGGGCGCCGAAGCCTGGGGGGTCAGGCCCGGCATGCTGGGGGGCCGTCGCCTCTCTGTGGCCGGGGAGGCGGGAGAGGAGGTGGACGAGCCGGGAGTAGGAGGGCCCGCAGGTCTCTGCTGCAGGTCGGCCATGTAGCCGTTGGGGAGGTTGGCCACGAAGCTGCTGTCTGACAGGCGCCGGCGAAGGTAGTTCATAGTGACACGCTGGTGGGTTGTTCAGGCCAAGAGGAGGTGAGGGTAAAACAAATCCTGAAATACCAGAGAGAGAGAGGAAAGACACATAAGATGCACGCCCATATGTTAATGCGTCACTTTGAATGGCAGCCAAGATTTCCCAAACACAGTATGTTTTGCATATAGAATCTGTAACAGGATTCAGTGACACAGCAGTTGATTCAATAGCATGAATCTCATTTTATTATAAACCACATAGAGCCTGCCGGGAAAAAAAGCAAACAGTTACGTAACACATTACACCCAATGTAGCAGTGCAGACACATTAAAACAGTATAGATTAGCTATCGCCCCGCAGAGAAGCAAACATGCGAGAAGATATAATGGATGAGACAATAGGGATTCCTGAGTGTGATTAAAATACAGTAATTGCTTAGTAAGTGTGGTGTCGAAGAGATAAAAGTGCATTTTTACTAAGCATGGCATTATGCTGCTGTTACTTAATTTAGAACAAATGTTCAAGTAGAAAGAAATTAATGAAGGCAGCCATAGAGCTCAACAGTGGCCACACACTTTTTGAACGGCGCTGGTTCAAAAACACGGCAAGTCTGAGGTATCTCTTACATAGAGTTTTAAGCCTGGAATCAAGCCAACCAGCGATGTGACGAATCATCTATTCAAAGAAGACAATTTGTGCTGTGCGATGACATTCGCTCCAAATTACACACTTGAGTTTTATTAATCCATTGAGCAGGAAATAAAGAACGGATTACAATAATATAACATTCCCTATAATCAGTAACATGTAGGTGATACTTATGTCTATCAAATATGGTTTTATTAAAAGGCAATCAAAGGCTAGAGCTTATAAAGCAAACGTTGGGTAATGTCCGACATTACATAGCTAAGCGCCTCAGTGCGGCTGCAGAACTAAACAGCTGCACGTCTGAATTAAGTGATCGTGAATGTGATTGTCATTACAATTTTACCGCAATCCACAAAAGCGTGACTGAAGGCAACGTCGCTCTTCCATGGGCAGAGAGGGAGAGAGCGTAAGATTGCACTGGGGATAACGGCTTGCGCATGCCTTCCCTTAAAGGCAATGGCATCTGGCACGGTGATTGGTTTTATTAATGTAACGCCCAAACCACACCTATGTATAATGTAACGGGTAGTGCAGGTGTTTGAAAGATAAAGCTGGTGTTGGAAGATAGCAACTTTTGCACGGGAACACCCCTTGCGCCATGCTAAATCCCCAACTAATGGGTATTCGGACCAAAATAGGGCCCTACGAATAAAACATATTTTTCTTAAAACTAGATTGTGCTAGGGGAACGGTGGCGCAGTCGGTAGCGCTGTCGCCTCACAGCTAGAAGGTCCTGGGTTCGATTCCCGCCGGGGACGCTGTGGGCGCGTCTTCTCCTCCGCGTCATCAGCGCCCATACCCTAGGTGGGGTTGGCGAAAGGGCTTCTCTGTGTGGAGTTTGCTTGTTCTCCCCGTGTCTCCTAGAGTATTTAATACCCTCACAAAAACATGAGTAATCCTGGTCACTATACTGCCTCCTCCTGGTCAGCCGGGGCGCCTGATGGAGGGGAAGGGAACTGGTTGGAATAAAGTGTTCCTTCCACGCGCTACGTCCAACCAGGGAAATTCCCCCCTGTCAGGCGACAAGAAGGTCAGTTGGCTCTCATGCATTGAAGGAGGCATGAGCTCGGCCCTGGGCTCCCTAGGCTGGTGGGGGGAGTGTAGTGCCCAGGATCACTTAGCAAATTGGCACCGGGTGAAAAAAGGGTTACAAAATCAAGGGATATAAAAAAAAAATAATAATAGATTGTGCGTCTACGCACAGATGTGTGGCTCGTTCAGGAGGATTTATCATATCAACCATATTGCTCGTGGCAAGTATACATGGGATTGTTATGACGTTATAGCATGATAATAAAATTCTCCATGTAGAAAATGAATGGGATTTTTACTTCCGGCACCACACTGGCTCTAGTGTGCTCTATTGGCTTCTCATGCTGAAAGTAATAAGAACGACCATCAGCGAACACAAGGAGAGTAAATCTCCATCTTTATAGCCTGGCTGCCAAATAGAGTTTGACGTTAACCACCAGGTGCTCTTCATGCAGAATAGAGGTCGTAAATCTCATCCAGGAAAACATCACCAGTGGTGGTACAGCAGGGAGGGATATATATATACATACATACACAGTACAAGCTGTACAGTAAAAGTACCAATACTGCAATATAGAAATACTCTGTTACAAGTGAAAGTCCAGAATTCAAAATTTACTTGAGTAAAAGTACAAAAGTATTGGCATCAAAATGTACTTAAAGTACCAAAAGGAAAAGTACTAAAATATTTTAAAAATAGCCTAGGTATAAAATAGGGCTAAAATGGTTAATGTGTGTTTTTAAATATAATCATTTATATCCGCAAAGTAACTAGTAATTAAAGTTTTCAAATAATTGTAGTGGAGTAAAAAGTACAATATTTGCCTCTGAGATGTAGTGGAGTAGAAGTAAAAGTATTGGAAATTGGAAATACTCAAGTAAAGTACAAATACCTCAAAATGGTACTTACAGTACAGTACTTAAGTAAATGTTCGCGAAGTCTGGCTGCAAAGGGCCAGATAAAGTGATTTTACAACCTAGCTTTGTTATAGTCAAGGTGCATGGGATTACACTGTAAATGAGAGGATGATGCTGTGCATCAACCTGCCTGTGTTATCAGAGAGCCTTTCATCATAGAAAATTCCCTCTGTTATTAGGCCAGGATGTGAACATCTTATACTGGCTTCTCACTCTATCCCCGATCTCATGAAAGGGAGCACCGGAGACTCATGACAGCCAACTAGAGGAAAGATGCAGAGCGCTCACCGGCATTCAGTACAAGAACCATATTCATGAAAGGCAAAAGAATGATTATAGATTTGCCCTGACAACACCAGTGCCTGCCACTATTAACATGACGCTAGTATGTATGTAGCAGGGACTTACGCCCCCCAATCCAACCCTTGACGCTGAGTGAAACGTTGCACACACACACTCCCAGTAGGCCAAGGAAGAACCTCTGCCACACTTTTTTCCTTAACACGTCGCTTTTTGTCGCTTACATCATTTTGGCACGATTGTCATTATTGAAAATAGTGTTTAATAATGTTTAGAGTAATACATAATGGAATGGTTATTGAGAAAATATACCACTGAATGATTTTAGCAAAAATTACTTTTGTTTAATTGAATTGACTTTCATTAAAAAAAACTAATGTTACATGTTTACTACAGTACACTTAAGTTGTTTGCACTCACATGTGCATCATTAGGCCTAATTACATCAGGTAATTAAGAAAGCACATTCAAGTCTGCATCTGCACCCAGAATCACAGTTACTGTATAACAGGGATAAGGTAAACCCTATTGGTATCGGTATCGATCAATATGACCATGCAATTAATCGGTTATTTGCGGTGCGATAATGTCAATAACGTGCATCCCTAACCAGAAAGATCCAAATGCCTAAAAGCAAAGCCTCTTTGTAATGATGGTTAACCCATTCAAGTGGAATGGGGAGCTGTCCACTTGGCAGTGGTGCTGAAATGCTGCTTGGGGACCTCCCACAGTAAAGACGCAGCAAATCACTATATTTATACTGCTGCCACCCCTCTTTCTCCCTATCAAATAAGCTGCTTTCAGTCTCCCCCCCCCTCTGCACATCTGAGGCTATTAAATCCTTAAGAGCCAGCCTTTTATTCCTTTAACCCATTAAGACCGGGAACGCATCTGCGTGTCATTTTTATATTTCTTTGGGCTATTCAAAAATAGCAGATATACAAGCTCATAGCGCAGCACCGAGTGCTGCACTACGAGTTTGTAGATCTGCTATTTATTTATTTTTTATCGTGAAAGTTTGTGCAAATCTTTGAATATATATTTTTCAAAGCGGGATTCTAAAAATGTCTTCTAAACGTTTTTTTGAAAAAACCTACGTTGCTATAATACGAGTGGTTCTCAAACGTTTTTCATGTCAAGGACCCCCGAAATTATATGCATTTGGCCGCAGACCCCCCATCTCAAAATATTTTGTTCCAGGGACCCCCAGAAGCAAAGATTTGAGTTAAAAATGTATATAATATATATATCCCAAGATTTACACGCATTTTCAAGATTTTTCAAAAATAGCAGATCTACAAGCCGCGCTACGAGCTTGTAGATCTGCTATTTTTGAATAGCCCCCCAAAAACAAAAAAAAATGACACGGACGCGTTCCCGGTCTTAATGGGTTAAAAAAAAAAAGACAGCAGAGACAGTGTCAGCACGCCTACGCAGGGAGGGAGGAGAGTCACATAAGCCCTGTGTTCTGTCAATGTCTGGCCTGATGGCAAACATCACATCAGCATCAGATGGGAGTTCATCAGAAAGACCCTTTGCCTGTCAGAGAGCTTCCAAATCGATCTCCAAGTTTAGTACATCTACTCAGTTCACTCTGTGACAAGAGTCAAGAAGACATCAACTCCCCATGGGGGAAACGATAAGGAAGGCAGCAATCACAGCCGCCGTTCCGTAATGAAGGGGGAAGAGGAGGATAACACATCTGTTGACACACATTATACGGTGATAATGAGACCTGTTGGAAGAAAGGGAGGGCTTGATGGGAGTACCAGAGATAGATGATGATGCCTGATATACGCTGGCCAAGTACTAGTGTATGATGATGCCTCATTATAATGAGCTCGTGGGAAGCTTTCAGTGCAGCGAGTGTCACAGCCTGTGTTACCACTAGCATTCTAACGTGTCTTTTATTATTCATGGAAGTCTATGGCCAGGACTGTCAGAACCAGCAGTGTAATGTCACCAGTGGTGGAAAAAGTACTCACATCTTCTACTTAAGTGAAAGTATCAATACTGCAATGTAGAAGTACTCTGTTACAAGTAAAAAGGTCCGTAATTAAAAATGTACTTGAGTAAAAGTACAAAAGTATTGGTATCAAAATGTACATAAAGCACCAAAAGTAAAAGTACTAAAATGTTTGAAAATAGCAGATCTACAAGCTCACAACGTTGCGAGCTTGTAGATCGGCTATTTTCAAATGGCCTATGAATAAAATGGGGCTAAAATGGTTAATGTGTGTTTTCAAATATCATCATTTATATCTGCAAAGTAACTAGTAACTAAAGTTTTCAAATAATTGTAGTGGAGTAAAAGTACAATATTTGCCTCTGAGATGTAGTGGAGTAGAAGTAAAAGTACTGAACATTGGAAATACTCCAGTAAAGTAAAAGTACCTCAAAATTGTACTTGAGTAAATGTACTTAGTTACTTTACACCACTGAATGTCACTGGTCTCCAACACGACTAACGAGATCAAGTTCGAGGGACGTTACTGAAGGTATGGTAAAAGAGGTGACTTTTACCATGGCATGTCCTGTTACATTATGGGTGATTATTACTGTATGGAAACCTGTGGACTGTGCTCTGACTAGCGTTCCATATTGTTGATAATGGTAAAGAATCTGTGTTCAGCTAAAAAGAGCTATACGATGGAACATTTACACAACAGTCGCTAAGCAACCCATTTCTGATGTTTTTACAACTGTTCCTAAATGACTTGGCTAAGTAAGAGATCACACCCATTTCAGAGCACTATGATAACATAATGAGGTGACTAATGACTCATCTACAATATGCCTCCATGTGGCACAGCCCTATTCAACAGTCAGGGCTCGTCTGTCACAAAAATAGCAGATATGCAAGCTCATAGCGCGGCACTTGAGCTTGTAGATCTGCTATTTTAGAAAAATCGTGAGAATTTGTGCAAATCTTTGAATATATATTCTTTCAAGCGGACATTTGTAACTCACATCTTTGCTTCTGGGGGGGTCCCTGGAACAACATGTTTTACGAATGTTCGCTTTAAAAGTATATATTGAAAGATTTGCACAAATGTTCAAGCTTTTTCAAAAATAGCAGATCTACAAGCTCATAGCGCGGCACTCGGTGCCGCGCAATGAGCTTGTAGATCTGCTATTTTTGAATAGCCCAAAGAAATCTAAAATGACAGTGACGCGTTCTCGGATTGAATGGGTTAATGTTGCTAGTGGGATACTAGCAACCCAACATCCCACTAAACAGCTCCCTCCACTGAGGTATATTTCTACAAACTCTGGCATAAAATTAAGAGTTTCCTCCAACAAAATGACCTGATATAAAAGTAATTAAAGTTAGAAATAATTTTAAGACACAACATACCAAGCAACAGTATTTCAGTTAATAAATATAGATTATGACCCGGGCATTCGTTGTTGCCCGAGGTTATGGATCTATTGGCCGGGGTTTAAGCCCGAGTCATATGAGATCATTTGTTAATCAAATACCCATAGACGTATTTAATCACAAAGACAAGACACAGCCAAAGAAAACGATGCCACAACCGTGGCGGCCATGTTTGACATGCTGAGTTCCTTCTGCTGCAAGGTTGCTCACAGTGAAACGTGGAAGCACTTTAGCTTTCAGTGAATGGTCAGCTACGACTGTATCAGCCCTACGGCTGAATATTGTCATTATATTAGCCTCTCTGTCCTCTTTTCTCTCAACCAGGGAAAACGAAGGCTGGGCATGAGACAAAATAAGTACTCTTACTGAACAATCAACACTGGATTTATAACATTTTCCCCAACCATACAAATTAGGGATGGGACGATAATCGTTACTATCGTTTATCGTGATAAAAATACACTCACGTAATCGTATCGTGAAGATTTAAATTTATTGTGAAACTGTCCTCCGTCATACACTAGGATGAATAAGCATTTGTTGAGCTGCAAATTCAGTACCACTTAAACCCTCTATACTTGATAAGACGAACCTGTTACGCTCTTCTTTCACTCTACACAAATCGATTTGACAAAAATAGCAGATCTACAAGCTCACAACGCGTTGCAATGCGTTGTGAGCTTGTAGATCTGCTATTTATGGCGAACGTTCCCCACAGAATAGGGAGGCTGGGGGTTATAGAGGTTAACAAAAGTGCCACTTTAAGTTTTAATTTTGATTATCGCGATACTATCGTTAACCGCAAAAAGAATTTGCCACAATAATAGTGACGTGTCATTTTCCTATCGTCCCATCCCTACTACAAATAACCACAGCATCTTTCCTTAGAGGAGAGATCCTTGAACTACACAATGATCCATAATATCAGCAGTCATTATCTAAGTCCCTTAATTTGCATAACAGCCTTGTTTATTAACACTAAAATGTGTCTGGACTGCATCGTCGGGCAGGAACGGGCTATAGTCTCTGCAGTCTGCAGACTTGGCAGCTGTGTGAGGTGACCCTATCATAACACAACAGTGTCATTGTCACACATTGAAGATCGTCACCCTTTGTGCAGAGACGCAGGTCATAAGCTCAAAAATCGCTCTTCACTGCAGATGACACTGGGTTGGCCACCGGCCCATCATGCAGAAAAGCCTGTGGAGGCTCTCAGGGTTTATGGGATTGCATTCGTTCCCTATCTGCCTGCTCCATGCTGACAAGTTGCACCGGGGATTAGATTTTAAGGCTCATTCTTGGTAGTAAAACTTTATCCGATTGTCTAGTCTATGATACGGCAGATGAAAGACCAGTTAGATCAACCATCTGACAGCAACTAAATTAAACAACCGTGCTCAAGTGAGAGCAAAAACAACCTCATTAATGAATGACTACCAAGATTAAAATAGCTTCCCTTTCAATTCAAAGGCTCTTAGCAAGAAGGGTACTAAACTGAATGCTGCATTTCAATTCCTTCCTGCATTATGATTAGTGCAGATTGCAGTGTCAAGAATCTAAGCTGTTGTTTTAACAGAAGAAAGCATTGCTCAACGTTTACACCAAAAACACACAAGTGTTTAAAATAATGTATTGAGCAACAGAAAGGCAATTAGTAGTCTATGGAAACCCTTTAATGTTGAGCTGCAACAAAGACCTGTGGAGAGAAATAAGGGATAACCATCTATAAGACACGCACTCCTTCTTCTGCCCAGTGATTGCCTAATTAATATTTCATAGTGTTTTATTTGCTAGTACGTACTGTATGACATCATAACCATTAATATTACACAGATAATCAGAGTCCAGCTCTAGGAAAGAAAAGCGCAGAAGGCGGCAATAAAGTGGACACAAACAGAGAGAGGGAGCAACAATGGGATGTATCATGAAATTTAGGCTAGCATCGTGTTGTTGTGTACACTGTATCAATGAAGGTGAATTGAATTAGGTGATGTAATCATAACCGCAGGTGAAAATGTACAATAGGGTTGGGGTCCGGGGACCACCAGACCACCAGTGGTCATTGACGGGATTTCAGGTGGTCCCCAGCTAAATGATGGAGAGTTGGTAACCAAATGGACCCTTATAGATAGACTTTAACTCTTGAGAGCGTGAAATGAAACCAAATGGACCCGTAAGGGTCCATTTGGTTTCATTTTACACTCTCAAGAGTTAAAGTCTTGTTAAACATCTGCATTACTTAATTTACAAGAAGTCTACACAATTAGAGGATGTAGAATAATTGCTATTTTGATCAAACCTGCCTGATATCTCTCCCATAAGCTTGTCATCTCTCCTAATGGTACCAACACAACATCAACACAGCATGGAATTGTGGACAAAATCCATTCCAAGGATAATAACAAAATATTCTAAGTTTTGGGGTCTGAGAATCTAAATCTCACCAAACGGTGGTTCCGTGGATCAAAATGCCGAATAAATAATAATGGACCTTTGATTATGAAAAGGGGCTGAAATCCCACTGTATCATTGAACATAAAGTGAATTAGGTGATGTAATCACTATATAACCGCAGGTGACAGTGTACTGTAGGCTCTCTACCCTGCTGTCCCTGCACCACTGAGACATGGCTGGCTGGAGGGGGGATTCCCCCCGACCGAGCAGCAAGCAGCAACACACCGATCCATACATCAACCTCCTCCTCATCCCCACCCATCCTATATTAACATCCATTCACAAAACTCACCGGTATAAACACACCGCAGCAGAACAAAAACGCTGCTGTTGTTTTTCAACGTCTGTGGTCCACACAGAGTGCATTATCAACACACAAATCTCAGCAAATATCCCGAAATAATCGTTATAATTGATTGTGAACAGGAGGTGTATGGCCCTAATAAAACACAATAAATGCACAGTGTATGTAACGCAAGCAGCCCGTATACAATTGCTTTTTTTTTACACAACGTGAACGAATAGGTCGTTCAGTTTTTTTGTGTTTTCTCCACTGTTTTAATGATGATAATTACACAAATATGCACTATTTACCTTAATATCACACCAACCAAGGGTCCTGATGGCTGTTTGTAAAAACGCTCGTGTCACACAATCCTCAGCAGCTCGCGCTCAGCCTCCCAGACAAGCCTCTGTATCCCGCGATGCATGCCGGGAATGTGAGTGCTCTAATGCATTCATCACTGCAATCCTCCAGGAACAGCGTAGCTCTGGTCCCATAGCGTTCAGAAGGAGTTCTCCTAGTAACGCTATGTTACTTTCAAGCCGTTTCCCGCACATCCCCGGCAGCGCAGCCACTCGTCTTTAGTAAAAAATGAAAAATACACTTTCGCTTCTCACCAAAACAAAGACGGTTTTAAGATGTTGAAGTTGAACGCCTACTTTCTTTAGTGGGAACACTCGGAGCCCCCCACCTCACGTCTAAAACACACCATGGCCAGAAAAGACAAATATTTCACCAGAAGGAAAAATCTGGTCAATAGAAAAATTCCAAGAACAAGATCTGTAGGGGGCGCTTTTCACCGGATTTTTTTTTTCTTCCTTCCAGTGAAATATTTTCTTTTCTGGCCAAAAGTTGTGTTTTAGACGTGAGGTGGGGGGCTTTGAGTGTTCCCACTAAGGAAAGTAGGCTTTCAACATCTTAAACCCGTCTTTGTTTTGGTGAGTAGCAAAAGTGAAGTTTTTATTTTTTACTAAAGAAGCTGCGCAGTCTGCGCTACCGCGGGTGTGCGTCGTGCAACGGCTCGAAAGTAACATAGCGTTAAGGAGAACTCCTTAACGCTATGGACCAGAGAGGTAGTCATCGTATATTGGCCACCCCACCAGAAGGCAGTGGTGGAAAAAGTACTCACATGTTTTACTTAAGTAAAAGTATTGTAGAGCCTTTACCTATAAGCAAGGGGCAACTGGGTTGAGTTGAGTTTAGACGCATGCTTGAAGAATTCAATGTCCAGAGTGCTTGTATAAATTCGGATATTTCAATCCATTTTATCGACCAATATAAACCAAAAAAAAAAAAACGGCACATCAACACGGTTAAAAACTGTTTGGCTTTTCCCCCCTTGCACGCCTGGGGCTCGTCACCCACTACCAGTACCAAGTGGGTAACCACCCTGGCCCCTGTGGTGGTTTCCATGGTGACTGAGAATGCCACGCCTCTCCTGTGGTGGTTGCCATGGTGACTGACAATGCCACACCTCTGCACCGTGAGTTAAAATATCATAGGGCGCGTTCGAAAATACAGCACTGAGCGCACTGGCCAATACAAACTAATAGGCGAGTGTGCTCCGGTGCGTAATTTCCGAACGCACCCAAACAAAATAAACAGAAAGGCATTTTGCCTCTCCAACAAGTATCAATGCTGCAATGTAGAAATACTCTGTTACAAATAAAAGTCCGGAATTAAAATGTATTTGAGTAAAAGTACAAAAGTATTGGTATCAAAATATACTTAAGGTACCAAAAGTAGAAAGTACTCATTGTGCAGAATGTCCCATTTCACAACGTTTCAAATGTATAAAATGTACTATAAAAAACGATTGAAAATAGCAGATCTACAAGCTCACAATGCGTTGTGTAGATCGGCTATTTTCAAATGGCCGAAATGTATATAGGGCTGAAGAAGTGGGTAATGTATGAGTGGTTAGTGAGCCCGCCTAGGGAGCCAGAGGCCCTGGTTGCCCCAGGTACGATTCCAGGCCAGGCCAGCATATGTGTCGATGAAATGAAATATGTCCCTGAGCAAGACTCTTAACCCCTAATTGCTCACAGGCCCTCATTGGAAACAAGACCGCAAGGACTTTCATGAACGGACCTGCTAAAGGAATCCTATCCTAATAATAATACAAATCTACAAAGTAACTGGTAACTAAAGTTTTCAAATAATTGTATTGGGGTAAAAGTAGACTACAATATTGCCCTCTGAGATGTAGTGGAGTAGAAGTAAAAGTACTGAAAATTGGAAAGACTCCAGTAAAGTAAAAAATACCTCAAGGTATAAAAACTTAAGTAGGCCTACAGTACTTGCGTAAATGTACTTTACACCACTGCCAATGACTGATGAACAGATGATTAAATGTATCCAAGATAAATTATAGATTAGGAATTTGGAATAATATGCTTTCATTTTCATATTTTCTTTTTGTATAGTACTTATACTATACTATACTTAGCCTATAAATTGCAAAATATTAGCCGAACAATAGTACACAGAGTTAACATAGGCATAGGCCACAGTTGATGAAACAACAACATTTGACAGTCTCTTGGGTTGCATCCATGAACCTCATATTTCTCTCCCACAGGGGCTTTGTTTGTCTCTAAAATTCTTGTTCATGTTTGGTTTCTAGAGAAATATGTATGTGCTAGCTACTCATAAATTCATTCATGAAGCTGACAGACCATTTTGAGTTTAGCAAATACATATTTTTGGGTCAATGAGATCCACAAGATAGGAGATGCTTTTCAGTTTTTTATTTCATTTTAATTAAAAAGCACTGAAAAACTAAAGCATCCCCAAAATTAAAACCTTTGCCCCGGCCATCACTGATATTATTTTTCTAACCCTAACCCTTTTTATGAAGCAGAAGCATTATAATATAGCTCAATGAGAAGAAGCATACAGTACTAATATTAGAGTGCATGTCAAGATTACATATGTCCACATACTACAAAAACCTAATGATTATCAGAATTTCATTTCAGGCCAAAGTGAAGTTTATCCACAGACTCATCCTTCATTCTTTGAATGTTTCTTGTCATTTATGCACAGATGAATTATGGAAGCTTTCAATTAACTCACTGCTATCTGCATTCATGTACAAATCTTTGGACTGTGTGTCTGTGTTAATTAAATTTTAATGAGCTTATATCACTGAGGGAGTAAACAATATAAAGAGCCAGACTTGAAGCAGGCTGCATCTGTTTGTTTGTTCTTACATGGAAGTTAAATAAATATACAATAATTAATAAAGGGATAAATAGATCCATTATGTCCAATACAACTCATATTACTACAGATTTTGTGTTTAGTATACAGTAAGATCAGAGAAAAGGGGAGTCATTGGATGCCTGATGAAGGTCTGAGTGATCGAAATGTTGCTTCCCTATCACTACATTTTTGTAAGTGAAGACAGTGTGCAGGACTACCCTTTTTTCTACTCTTCAAGTTCATTACACCGACACACCTGTCCGCCTCCATATAGGTGTGCAAACTGACCTTTTCTTTACAGTAAAATGCCACCACTGCCATTGCTGTTTGACTTATTATTGTACCAACGTCAAGATGTTTGAATCTCACAAAAATCGGATTCAGATTACATTGCCATTGGATCTTTCGGTACTAATTTAGAGGTGGGTATATGCTCACAGTGGATTTGGTTTATAGTATTTTAATAATATAAAAATCTATCAAACAACAAGATAATATAAGATAAACCTTTATTGATTCCTGAGGGAAATTCAGGTTTCATGCAAGTGACGCCAGCAGAATACTGCATACAAGTCAGATGACAGAGGCTGTTATGTTGCAACATAAATCACCCTAAACACAGCAAAACCCCAACATAAACATTTCTGTTATCAGTCAAATCTGTCTTACTTAAGCACTTAAAGGACCTGCTGGTATGACAGCCTTCCATCTGTTAGAATTATGACCAGTGGTGGAAAGTAACTAAGTACCTACATGTACTCAAGTACTGTACTTAAGTACAATTTTCAGGTACTTTTACTTTATTGGAGTACTTCTCCAAAGTCTTATACTTTTACTTTTATTCCACTACATCATTCATTAACCATTTCAACCCTTCTGGCCATTTGAAAACAGCAGATCTACAAGCTCACAATGCGTCGCGACGCATTGTGAGCTTGTAGATCTGCTGTTTTCAAAAGATTTTTTTAATACATCTTGAACTTGCACAATGAGTACTTTTACTTCTGGTACTTTAAGTATAATTTTGATATACGTTTACTCAAGTACATTTTAAATACAGGACTTCTAATTGTAACAGAGTATATTTACATGGCAGTATTGATACTCTTACTCTTACGTAAAACATGTGAGTACTTCCTCCATCACTGATTATGACTCAGCAGAAACATAAACACACCAGCGGGGGTGGACAAAGGAAGGGAAGAAGTCATATTTAATTCATGACTTTATAGCAATACAGGAAAAGCAGACTTTCCGACATGCTGATTCCTGAAAGCTCCCCACAGCCAGCGCAGTAGGACCACCCCCTCCATTCACCTTTCAACAGTAACCATAGCAGGGCAACAGCAGACCCAATGCATGGGTCTGACAGGCAGAGGATGATGCCGGCAGTTCATGTCAGTAGATCTTTACTGTTTTAGGGCTGTGGACGGTTCTCAATCTTTTTCGTGCCGAGGAGGACCATCGAATGTATATATATATTGGACCCCCCATCTGAAAATGTTTTGTGCCAGGCAGGGACCTCCCCAGAAGAGAAGATTTGTAGAAATTCTAGATTATTCAAAAATAGCAGATCTACAAGCTCGCTGCTCGGCACGAAGTGACGTGCTGTGAGCTTGTAGATCTGCTATTTTTTTATATAGCCAACTTTTAAATGGATAAAGTGGTTAATATGGTTGTGATGCTATGTCAACTACTTTTGCCCGGGGACCCCCTGGAACCCCCCCAAGGACCCCCGGGGGTATGTATGGGGTCCCTCCATATAGGCTCAAATTATGAGTACTACCACCACCAGCTATGATGATAATAATAATGATGATGATTGATTGATTGAATACATAACAGTTTGCCCCCAAAAAAGCACAGCTAAAAGGATTAAAACCCAAGAAAGCACTATGGCTTGTTTCCATTGGGGTCCATCATGATGATGATGATGATGATGATGATGATGATGAAAAAGTAGCAACAACACTGTTGTGGACCTTGGCTTGGTATCCTTGACATAATTAGGGGGATTTGTCACTCACTAATAAATGAAAACAGGATTTTAACCACTTAAGCCATAGCTCAATGCTTTAAGCCCCATTTTGTAGGCTACGTCATTGTACAGCGGTGTAGCGTCAAAATAGCCTACATCTGCAAGCTCAAAATGCGCCGTGATGCGACACATTGTGAGCCTGTAGATCTGCTATTTTCTTCAAATACTTTTATAAAATTCCAAATGGATTAATTTGCAGCAAAGTCCAATTCCAGTGAGAGAACTATTGATTATTTTTCTGGTTTTGCCTCATTTCACAAAGAGGCCTGGGCCTGCTCCTGGAGGCACTTGTAATGAATGTGTTCAAAGCAAAGTGAGTCACACAGCAACAGAGGAGTGTCTGAAGGCAAGACAAGACAGTTGGAAAAACATTCAGCCAAGCAAATGCTTGTTACAAACCATTAACTTTGTATATACTTTGTTGTCCGGGGTCCCCTATAGGGGTCTATACTTGGTCCCTTCCTTTTCCCCCCTCTTCTACACCAAATCTCTTTGCCGAAATAGCCAATCTACAAGCTCGCAACGCGTTGTGAGCTTGTTGTACATCTGCAATATCACTGAATGTTTGCCCATTATGACATGCCCAAAATTGTGACAAGGGGTTCATTTGGTTAATGACAAACAACAATGGCCCAATGATTGTTATTTCTATTATGTTAATAGTTATAAAAGACCTTAATAGTATTTGACAGAACTTGAGAAACTGTTTAAGGACGACTTCACCCATTTTCATATAATAGATCCTCACTAATGCTCCTGATAAAATTGTGTAATTTTTTCTACCGAGTCTGTGTCTCATAGGAGGGCTGTGGACACTTCAGAAACCCGTTTATTTTTTATTAACGCAAGAACAATAGCTTCTATTATAGCATGCTAACTTTCCAGAAATAGAAAGCCTGTAGTTTCTAATAGCTTGGATTCCCCATCGATGATGTCACTGGTAGGCGGGTTTCTGAACTGTCCACATCTCTCCTCTGAGACACGGACTGAGTAGACAAAAATGGTGCCAGGTTATAATGAGCATTAGTGAGGACCAATTATATGAAAACAGGTTGAAAATGGGTGAAGTCGTCCTTTAAGTTTATGACAATTTACATCACTGATCTACATATTCCACAAATTATGTGTTTATAATTCTTTGTAATACTTAACCGTCATAATAATACAACTCACATATCAAACAAGACAACATTATTAAATAAGAATTCTAAGTAATACAATTATTTCCATTGCCATTTGTTTTGTGCATTTTGGAGCGAGAACAACAAGAGACATTCATCTTTTTCTTCATAAATCTTCTTTATATAAATGAATGTATTGTAAAAACACTGGATCAGTGCTTGGAATAGTAAAAGAGAATAGAAAGGCAAAAAGCATGACACCTATTCTTCTCCATCTGTGCCTCCCAGGTAGACTCTGACACATTTTCGAGGGATTGATTCTCGATGGTTACTGCTTAGTGAAATTTAGTGTTGAACCACAGGACCTCGGTCTCTCCCATGTTGATCATGAGACCTAGTTGTTTGCTGTTCGTGCCACCAAATACTTGGTGGCATGTGGAAAGGGTTTAACCTGAGGTGTGATGATGTGATGTCTCACTCTAGTGGTCATATAGGTGTAATGCAGCATGTTAACGGTTGGGAAGTCCGATTATTAAACTTCACAACCACTATAATATTTCAACATAAACAATATAATATCATTTCATATATCATAATTTCAGGCAGTCAAACCCCACTACAAGAGAATTGCTTACAGCACACTTCAAACAATCATCGCAAGTTAAATCCTTAAGATTCTTAGTTGAATAAAATGATTTCCGTTACCATACTCTTTGTGTAAATCTGATGCTACACGGCTGATGAACCTCACATTCAACAAATGACACAGTCAGAACTTTTCTTTGGCTTCTGGCTTGGGGGGGAATAAGATGATCTAAAAGCCGGGGCAGGTGACAGTGCAGTTCGCGGGGCAGCAGCCGGCTCAAAGATGACAGGTTTAGTATACTGGTTCGTTCGTTCGTTCGTTCGTGTAGGGCTACACAGGCAATTGGGACATCAGCCAAGAAGTGGTATCATCATCCAGTTCAATGAGGCCGCTGACTCCATGTGGTGATTTGAAGATTGGGCATTCATCGATAATATGTTCAACAGTCTGTGGTTTTCCGCATTCACAGAGATCAGTGACAGACACTCCAATCATATGCAGGTAGATTTGGGTCTTTGCTACTCCAGACCGAAGTCTGTTGAGGTTGACCCAGGCATTCCGTGGTAGGTCACACCCAGGTGGGTTGGTTGAAGGAGAGTTGATGAACTTCCTCAACGTGGATGTTGACTTGGACCATTGCTTGTTCCAGCAGTCAAGGATCCATCCAGGGTGTGGAGGGCTCGTGGTAAGGAGTCTCCTAGCTTCGGTGGAGAAGTGTTTGCGTTTGAGTCTCTGGTGGCCATATTCAGCAGGCGGGGGAATCAGGCTTGTTGGCTCATCTGCACACTTGCAGGCCAGCTTCAAGGTCAGGAAGTTTCGACGGAGCTCTGGAGGTGGAATGCCAGACAGTATGGGGAGTAACTCGACAGGGGTTGATGGTAAGGCACCACTAATTAGCCTCATGGCGGTGTTCAGCACAACATCAATAGAGGCTGTATGGCTGCTGTGACTCCATGCAGGGGCGGCATACTCAGCCGTAGAGTATGCCAGGGCAAGGGTAGAGGTGCGCAGGGTGGTGAAGTTTGCACCCCACCCAGTGCCAGCCAGTCTCTTCAGGAGGTTTACACGGGCAGCGGTCTTGGCAGCAACTTGTTGAATGTGTGGCTTGAAAGTGAGGCTACGGTCAAGTGTGACACCAAGGTATTTGGGGTTGGGGTCATGCCTGACGTTGGTGCCATCGAGTGTAATGTTCAGCATGGTATTGGCACATCTATTGGCAAGATGGAACACAGAGCATACTGTCTTGGGCAGGCTTAGCTTGAGGTGCCATTTGTGGAAGTACCCGCTCAGTAGTGAGAGATCTTTTCCTAGGGCATTCTCAACCACACTAAAAGCTTTGTCACCAAATCCAATGGCTGAGTCGTCGGCATATGTGTATTGCGAGCACTCTCCAACAGGCATGTCAGCGGTGTAGATGTTAAAAAGTGTTGGGGCAAGAACAGAGCCTTGGGGGAGCCCGTTCCTCAGTCTCTTTTTCTTACTGCGTTGGCCATTTGAAGTTTCCAGTACAAAGGTACGGTCCTGTATAAGCAGCATGATGAACTTCACGAGCTTAACATCGGGCAGAGTCTTCAGGAGCTTGAGGTAGAGGCCCCTGTGCCAGACTGTGTCATACGCCGCAGTGAGATCGATGAAGACTGATCCAAACTTTTCTTTCCTCTGGAAGGCGCTTTCGATGTCATGAACTAGCCGGGTCACTTGATCTGTTGTTGATCGACCCTTACGGAAACCAGCTTGGGTGTGGGGAAGGTTCTCTTCAATTATGTTGTTTATTCTTGATAGAATGACCCTCTCAAGCAGTTTGTAAAGATGTGACAGAAGTGATATTGGGCGGTAGTTCTTTGGTTCATCTGGTGTCTTATTTGGCTTGAGTATGGCCAGCACCTTAGCCTGCTTCCATTTGGATGGTATGGTCAGGTTTTCCAAGCAGTTGGAGAGGAAAAGTTGGACCCAGGTCAATGCCTCATGGCTCATGTTCTTGAGGAACTCTGAGTATACTGGTAATATTGATTGATTGATTGATTGATGTACTTTATTTAGTAAGACATGAGAACAACAGTACATGGAAGTACAAATTCACAATACAAGGTCTACTAAACTGGGAGACTCATTAAGCACTGAGCTTGTTTAAGATGAGATCCCCATGCACACAAATCATGATGACATATAAGAGACAGACAGATATACACACTACTATACAGAATGTCATACAATCAGCTTACAGGTTACTGGTATGAAGAGTGAAAAATAATATAAAAAAAATAAAAAAAATAGGGGGGGGGGTAGGTTAAGACTTAGACAGGGGCCATTTTCGAATTGCAGCCTCCTGAAGGTGTATCTCTTGGGCAGTTTTGAAATTGAGTAGTTCAGTATATGCTGTGTCATAGGAGGCTGCTGGTCTCGGGGCAGGTGCTGGTCTCGGTGCAGGTGTACTAAGCTGCTGTACATATGCTGATGCTGTGTTATACGTAGCGGCAGGAGTCGGGGCAGGTGCTGGTCTCAGTGCAGGTGAAATTTACTGCTGTATATATGCGTCATATGAGGCTACCAATGCAGGTGCTGTATAGTACACCTGCACTGGTTTAGGTGCAGGTGTACTATACTGTACAGATGCTGCTGCTGTGTTAGACGTGGCTGCCGGGGCAGGGGCAGTGGCAGGTGCTGGTCTCAGTGCACGTGAAATTAACTGCTGTACACATGCATCAAATGAGGCTACCAATGCAGGTGCTGGTCTCTGTGCAGGTGCTGGTCTCTGTGCAGGTGCTGGTCTCGGGGCAGGTTTCGGGGCAGGTGTACTATACTGTACAGATGCTGCTGCTGTGTTAGACGTGGCTGCCGGGGCAGGGGCAGTGGCAGGTGCTGGTCTCAGTGCAGGTGAAATTAACTGCTGTACATATGCGTTATTTGAGGCTACCAATGCAGGTGCTGGTCTCTGTACAGGTGCTGGTCTCTGTACAGGTGCTGGTCTCTGTACAGGTGCTGGTTTCGGTGCAAGTGCTGGTTTCGGTGCAGGTGTACTATACTGTGCAGATGCTGCTGCTGTGTTAGACGTGGCTGCCGGGGCAGGGGCAGGGGCAGGTGCTGGTCTCAGTGCAGGTGAAATTAACTGCTGTAATGCGTCATATGAGGCTACCGATGCAGGTGCTGGTCTCTGTGGAGGTGCTAGTCTCGGGGCAGGCACTGGTTTCGGTGCAGGTGTACTATACTGTACAGATGCTGCTGCTGCTGCTGTGTTAGACGTGGCTGCCAGCGCGGTGTTATGCAGCAGCGAGTATGAGGTCGTCTTCATCTCGTACTTGATGAGATACTCGGGGTAGATCTGGTGCTTTTCAAACACCACAAATATGGATGGGTTACTGCCGTTATCCACGCAGCTGTCGTAGAAGATGGTGTCCCCGCCGTCTTTGGAGGGAGGTCGAACGTACTGGGAACACCCCGGGGTATAGTCGCCCACCAGCACACGGGACACGAACATGAACTTGACGGTGGACTCGCCGGTGTACTTATGGGAGTATTTGGCATCCCTGGCAAAGTAACTGCCTGAGATTTAACAAAGAAATGGGAGAAGTCGGCAAGGCTTCTTTTTTTCTGGTTCACCATGTAGAACAGTTTAACTTTTTCACGTCACAAGCCCCCAAATTTACTCTCACTCATAGTGGTGATACTGAAACATATTATTAGCATAGTGACTCAAACATTATAATACTTTCAAGCAAATGTAATTATAGTTAAATGAATGCTGTCATTTGCCTAGGGACCCCCTGGAACCCCCTCAAGGACCCCTGCAGTGTCGTTGGACCCCACTTTGAGTTTAATTCATTGCTTAGAAATGTATTCATTTGTAGGTATAACTGAATAGCACAGCCGTGCATTAGCCACTTACAGTAAGCCCTATATACTTTGTTGTATGACAATAGCGGAAATTATTATTATATATGTATACATATCTTTTTATTTATACATTTTTTTGCTTCTAATAACATTCCCAAAGTATGGATGCAAGGTTTAATGTCGTTAAATAATTAAAAAAGTATAAAAAGGAACTTGAACACTCAACTCACCTTTCCCGTAAGTAGTACCATGTGTGCCACAAATTCTCCAGTCAAAGTTGTTGAGGCAGATGGTGTCTGTATGTTTGGAGTCCGTGCCATGGAAGAGCTTCCTCTCAGCCACATTCTGACCTCCATTGTTCTTCTTCATCAGATCCTTTTGCCTTTTAGTAATCCAACAAGAGGAGAAATTATAAACCTATAAAGCACGTGGTCAATAATATCATTCAGTTTGCATGGCAGTTCAGATATATCAATAGCAAAGAACAGCGTCCCGTCGATGTGACAGGTCAAGTGATATTTCAGTTCTGTTTTAAGGACGTACCACTGAAAGACTTCCCAAAGTGCTTTGTTCTGAATCCGTTCTATCTGGTGAATGTCCACTACCACTCCTGTCAGGGTGTTGCGAAATAGACCCTCGATTTCCTTGTATTCCACCGAGGCGGTTGTAAGGGCAACTCGCTGGAGGGGAAAGAGTCACGTTAGTTAGAATGTTCCCCAAAGGAGCACCACTAAAATGGTACCACAAACCTGTGATAAAGGTCCTGCTAAAATTAACAACCAGTGTTTTGTTTTTGTTTGGGGGGGGGGGGGGGGAATGGGCTATGTGGCACTCATTTGGTGCCTAATACTGCACATGTAAAAGTCTTTACAGTTATCAATTACTATGCAAACTACATGAATCAAGCAGTGCACTTTGATTTAAAATACTTCTTCAGGAAGCTCCACCATATGCCACAACTAATGCCTCAAAGTAGTGGGGAAGACATTGTCGCGTTTGCATTGATGGATTATGGCCTCACAACTTGAAAAATGAGTTCCAACAGAGTACTGCAGCACCTACAGCCAAGATTACCATTCAAGAAATAATTGGCCTTCACAGCCATACTAGGCACTGCATCACAAATCTCTGACCTTACCAGACACAATAATATTGTTTCCCCGAGAACACTTTGGCCTATATACAGTACTGTATCTACTCTATAAAGTTAAAGTTGTCTGTGGGTGTGGATACATATGCCCATGCCTGATGCACAGCCCTTTACAGACTGACACGGCCCGTTAGACAAAATGAAAAAGTGGACATTTGCTGAAAAGTAAGATATTTTGATATTAATATATACAGCATATTAGTATTGTATGTATTAATTTACTATATAGTACAACCGAAACTGAAATGGCCATGGCCATTAGCAGCCACTAGCAGAGTTTGATGACAACCCACAAGGTCGCATTCCAACAAACATAAATGTGTCATCAATCATCCAGCTGCTGTTTAGTCAGCAACTAAACAGCCTTTTTGTTTCATCACTTACAATTTCACTTCCTTATCCAGCATCCTGTACGAGTAATCTCTCCTGGTTGGTTTAAATTGGCATCCTGACCTAAAAATTAATTTTCTAATTGCTAAAGAGCTGGAGAGACAGGGAGGCCCCTCTTACTGAACCAACACTCTGTACCCCCCCCCCCATTTTTCATGCAAATCAGTTTATATATGTTGGAGATCAATCAAAATAACACCTATTTATCCAACTCCATTGGCAGAGATAAATATGTCTATAAGCAGTATATTCCGTGGAGTTAAGAAGTGAGTAGGAAACTGGGCTGCAGAGAGTAAGTATGTATTAATTTATAAGCTATGGGTAACAACACACTGCAGTGAAAGCCAATCCAGACGGATGTGAAGACAGAAATGGTCAAAATGATATGATCCTTTAAGATTTGAGGGGCCCTTGATGACAGTGGATCTTATTTGGGGTACTTAGGTACTTTTCCTAACTATGTTACAGTTTAAAGTTCCATTGTATGAATGAAATAAAATACCTTGTATCCCGTTTCAGGAGTCTGTGACTTGTCCCAGTATGCTGGCAGAGCTGTGAAATTTGATTGATTCCGTGCAGGCCTTCGGCTGAAGAAATGTAGATTTACAAAACTATTTTGTCAATATCAGAAACAATCATGTCTGTAGCCTCTCCTCAACTCTTAAGCCAATCAAAAATGTGTTTCGTTTCAGTATATAAATGAAGTTTCTCGTGTTATAAACGTTCAACAAATTTACCTTGTTTTTATTACTTGTGCTTCAGCTGAAGAAACAAAGACAGGCCGTCTTCTCACCAGCCTCTTGGTGCCATATCGTTTATTAGTTTGGATCATATCTGAGAAAGAAAAGTGATAATACAATATATGTATATGTCACAGTACGTTTGGAGAACCAGTACGATTGAAGACAGAGCGCTCGTTTTTAGGCACGGGGCTCCTTCGGGGCGAGGCGGGGCTTTTCGAGACAGGGTTTATTAGCGAGGCTCGCGAGGAGGAGAAGGAGGACGGCGCTGCGATGCGGGGGTTTATTACGCGAGGCTCGCGAGGAAGAGGAGCCTCCTCCTCCTCCTCCTCGCGTAATAAACCGTCCCGTCCTCTCCTTCTCTCCCTCCTCCGAGGAGGAGAAGGAGAGCGCGGAGAGGCGGGGCTTTGATGCGCCGACGGAGACCTGTCTTTTGTTGTTCCCCCCCACATAGCAACCAGGAAGCTACGCTAGGGGAACCATAATATCTATGAGGGGAACGCTGAACACGCGTTCACACGCACGGCGCGCCGACTTAGTGGAGCTTGAGGCCGAGGAAGCGCGCCCTCGCGCCTCCAGGCGCGAGTGCCCGCGCTGACCGGCCGATGCTCCACTAGTCGACTCAGCGCCGTTTGATTTGTAAACCGATAGGGACAGAATAGTTCTTTTCATGGATCACTGTGTGTGTGTGTGTGTGTGTGTGTGTGTGTGTGTGTGTGTGTGTGTGTGTGTGTGTGTGTGTGTGTGTGTGTGTGTGTGTGTGTGTGTGTGTGTGTGTGTGTGTCAGGGAGAAAGTAAAACAAAAGCCAGAACACAATAAAAGTATCTAAACAGTCCTGCTTTCAATAAACCAAAAAAAGCATGAGCACGTGCGCGTGTGTGTGCGCGTGCGTGTGTGTGTGTGTGTGTGTGTGTGTGTGACTGTGTGTGTGTGTGTGTGTGTGTGTGTGTGTGTGTGTGTGTGTGGCCATATATGTTTGTGCACAAGCCTGGCTTGTGGCTCCCTCTAGTGCTGGGTGGGTGGTAAAAACGAGCGCGCTTTCTTCAATCGTACTGGTTCTCCAATCATACTGTAACATATATACTTCGAAATGGCTTCAATACATGTGGCATAGTTTTAATGAGTCACGTTGAACAATGCATTTTTACCTTGGAAACTAAGCGTGTACGTGTGTGAACCAGCAGTGAACTCCACCTCAGACTTGTCATCACTCTGGAACTTCTGCTCCAGGTCTGCACTGCCGATGGCCGCCGCTCTGTGTGCGCCACCAGTCTAGAACACAGGTCAAGAAAAGCATGTGAAGCCCATTGTTTAATGTTTACCACTGATTCAGTTATAGTCTTTTGAATAAAATTCCATTTAGTTTTAGTCATATTTTAGTCATCTGAAATGTTTTAGTTTTTGTCTAGTTTTAGTTGACTAAATATCATAAGATTTTAGTTGACTAAATCTACAGTTGATTTAGTCGACTAAAATGTATTTTAGTATATATATATATATATATTGTATCTACAAGCTCACAACGTGTCGCAGCGCGACGCATCTGCTATTTTCAGAGTGCAACACTTAGTTCTTAGTTCTACTGGATCTCTTCTCCACTAGTCCCTCCCTAACATTTTAGTCTAGTTTTTATTTGTTGACGAAATCGTCAATATATTTAGTCTTAGTTTTAGTCATCATACCTTAGCTTTGATTTCGTTTTTATTTCGTTTTAGTCAGTGAAAAAAGGTAGTCGACGAAAAAATGTTGTCATAGTTTTAGTCGACGAAATAAACGCTGGTTAACACTCTGGACTAGTGTTGCATATTGAAAATAGACGATCTACAAGCTCACCACGCACTGCGATGCAACGCATTGTTAGCTTGTAGGTCTTTTTGGGGGGCGTGCGACTCCGGCACGCAACCAAGTATAAATTAAGCATTATGAATCGTCTTAATATTTGTGAAGCAATTGGGAAGCTGGGACTAAGTTGTCCTTTCCGTATTGTTAATGGCCTTTCACTCACAGAGGCATACAGGTTCCAGGTTCCGAACTCGTCCTCCCAGTACCAGGCCCACTCCGTGGTGAGAATGAAGGTAGGCTGAAGCACAGAAGAGACGGTGGAGAGACGCCGGGCACTGTTAGGTCCACAGGTCATGGTGTCAAAGCACACAGGCTGGATACTGCTACTATAGAAAATAAAACATAATGCACGTTATACTGTATTTCTGATGAAGTATTGACTAGCAGGGCAAAGGAGCAGGTACAAGCTCATGATTGTATTACTACAGTACACAGTCTCCCTCAGGTTAAGATAAACCTTTATTGATCCCTGGAGGGACATTCAGGTGTCATAGCAGCAACAGAAACATGAAACACAGGAGAGCATACTGTAGGTGCCGATTCCAGAGGCGCTTCAGGGTTCAAGTGGTTAAAATGCATTTAACTGTTTTGAGCCTGCACTGGCAGAAGTGTAAATCTGCGCCTGAGCAGTGTGTCAGCTACCAAACCAAGACAAAAAAAAAAAAGTGATTTAGAATGCTGTGATCCTAAAAGCTCTCTGCTAAGGATGGTGCTCAGAGAACACGATGATAGCAAGGTAGTATCATACAGTAGGTAGTGTGATAGCAACCTCAGTGCCCTGAGGTTTATTATGCACATAGAGATAACATATATATACATTTACACAAGCCATATTACATGACTGGAAGATATTAGTCATATAGCTGATAAGAAGTAAGCAAGACAAGGCAAGACAGGAACAGACAGACGCGGTACAAACATTATGCTGGGATAAGGAGAAAAGTACTTCGCAAACACATTATCCATATAATTACACAGGTTAGGAGGAGTATAGTTATAAGATATTGTACAGATACTGGGATGGGTGAAGCCTCATGCATATTACAATGCTGGCGCTACAGTATATACAGTATCTGCATTGGAACTCTGAAAGAGAGAACATGTACGATCTGACGTGTGTTTGTGGCAGTGTATGCTAGAGCAATGGTGCATGGAAATGCTCTGTCTGTGTGGGTGTGTGCATAATATGGGTGTAAGTGCATGTAAATAAGTGTTAAGAGGATGGGAGGGATTATATTGTGTGTGCATTGGTATTTTATGATAGTTTTGTGTACTTTTAGCACCATGACGATTAGAATTTCCCTACCCGGGACAATAAAGTTGACCTTGACCTGTTATTTTAGCCTATCATGATGTTGATTGTTGAAATGTCTCTTGTTGCTTTGTTTTTTGTTGCTTTTGAGTACCCTGCCTCATGTGTAAAGCACTTTGTAACAACATTTTGAAAGGTGCTACATAAATAAAGTTTTAATATTATTATGTGTTAATACTAGTACATACTCGTATGTCTTTTTAGGGTCACAGTAGTCTTTCTCGATCTCCTCGTTGTTGGGCAAAGCGACCCACTGTCGCTCGTCTCTGACTTCCCATCTGTAGGGCAGCTTGGAATGGGCTTTGAAACACTTGTCTGAAACAGCAGTAAACCACAGCATTACAACAGGTTCCTTTAAATTAAATGGAGATTAACACCCTGAACAAACATGAAGATTAGTTTTAGAAACACAAGACGATATAATAATTCATTTTCATATGGATAATGGTAGCTTAAAGTACTGTTTATTACTACTCACCGGTATGTATACAGTGGCCCTTGATGAAGTACATGCATATCTCAGTTGTATCTAGGAAAACATAAGAACAAAAAATATTTTGTGAATGAATAGCTTACCATGCAACTAATGCTTTAGAGCATTGGTTCTCAAAGTGGGGTCCAGGGACCCCCAGGAGTCCTTGAGGGAGTTCCAGGGGGTCCCCAGGTAAATGATGGATAGTTAGGAACTGAATGGACCCTTATGGGTCAGTAACTCTGAGTGTGTACAAATCTGGGACCCTAACGGGTCCATTTGGTTCCATTTGTACACTCTGAGTTAAATTAACATAGATTTTACAATATAAATTGGGGTCCCAGAGATAGAAATACCATTAAATGGGGGTCCGTAGCCTAATGCATGTCAAACTGGGGGTCCTTGAAATTGAAATGGTTGAGAATCACTGCTAGAGCCGTAAAACTCTTCTATTATGGGGGTCCTTGGCATATCTTTTCAAATGGGGTCCGCAGGCTAATAAGTGTCAATTTGGGGGTCCTTGATATGAAAAAGTTTGAGAACCACTGCTTTAGAAACTGGCTTTTTGTCTTTACCTTTCATGGACTCAGAGTTTTTCTTGCCACGCTGTCCAGGGACAATGCCCATGGCAGCAGCAGCACCAAGGAGATCATCAACAGAACTGGCTCTGCGCTGCGGTTGTTGTTGTTGTTGTTGTTGTTGTTGTTGTTCGCTGTGGTTGCTGTTCTGGCGCTCTTCAAAGTTCAAGGTCTGTTTGTTCATGTAAACAAACTTCATAGAGGAAAGCATGTGGTTGGTCACCCCTCTACCTTGCAGAGTTTTCAATGGGTGGGGCTCATAGAAATCATGCGCCTTTGGGCAGTTACAGGCAGCCTTCAGGTATCCCTCACAGATGTGGAGCCTTGTGCAATTTTCACCCTTCTGGCACCTGTCATTGTTGTAGTCGAAGCATATCTAATAAGAAACGTATGAGAAATGGTGGGCACATAACATATGTAAGTCAAATATTTAGTATTGTTCTATTCAGTTTCACACACACAGCTATAAGAGTCCAAAGATAATTAGTCTGAGTAGATATACTGTAGTAACTTGCACATAACTGCACTTTAATTTTGAGTTTAAAGTCCATTTAAACCTAGCTCTGGTCCATAGCATTAAAAGGAGTTCCTTCTAACCTTCTAACGCTATGGACCAGAGCTAAACCCATGACCCAGGATTATGACAGCCAGCAGCAAATTTTCCAAAAACTATAAAAAAAATCACACCCTGTGTGAAGTGGGCGGTGTCTTGCTAGCTAATCACAATACTGAATGGAGTCAACCAATCATGTACAAAAGATAAATACATTTATTGAAACACTCTTTATGATGGACGAAACCATAACTTTAAAAAAACCAATCTATGTTTTTTTTTAAAGTTATGGTTTCTTATATAGGGCTATGCACATGTGTCATGTGACACTGGCCAATCACAGTCCTGAATAGATTGTGATTGGCCAATCACAGCGCAGGATAATTGTACACATTTTCATACCTCACTTATAGGGGCGGTTTCACTGCCCAAGAGAATTGTACAAATTTCCAAACCTCACTTATAGGGGCGGTTTCACCGCCCAAAAATGTAAATGCATAATAAAAATTTCAGTCAATTTAAATTCAGTTTGATTTACATGTTGATCCAACAGTTTATGCACTTAAAATAAATAAATACATATAAATAGGCTAAATGGGCTATTTGAACTGGGGACCCCCCAGATAAATATAGTTTGAATATTTTCAAATGTTTAGCCTCTTTCTTATAATATTTGACAATTTGGCCAATGTTTGATCAGTTTTTATTGTATAGTTTACTTTGTTGATTACTTTTGATGCTGTAATGGTAAAACATTTTAGGTATTAAAAATGTTATTGTCACTTCACTGTCATCTGGGGACCAGCAGCTCACTTACAGCCGGAAGCAGTGTCTGGTCATTCTGGAGCAACAAGGTGCGAAGTTCATTCATGGTCAGATCCGCCAAGCCCTGTCCTCTTAGAACTGAAGCATTCTGTAAGGAGTTCACTTCGTGTCCGAACCGACATGGTCTCCTATAAGAAATAGTTGTAGTTGTTGTTGTAAACATGTTTGGAGAAACATATGGCAGGCCCACTGTCCCAGCCGTTTTACACACTAAAACATGGCATGACTCAGGCCCAAACCAACAGCTGCTGCATGGACAAAACTCGGCCTTCGATTAAGCTAATAATAAATACCAGTGGTGGAAAGTAACAAATTACATTTACTCAAGTAGCCTACTGTACTTAAAGGTAGGGTAAGTGATTTGCGTTGGTTAAAATAATTGTTAAATAGCTCTATATTCTGATAGTACTCATTGCTATAGAGTGTTTGTTCAGTATTAGGAGTCTCCTTGTCTCTCCACCTCTTTATTAAATAGAAAATGCATTTTCGTTTCAGTTTCATTTCCAATTTTATCCAACCAGGACAGAGAACTCAATCAGGATACAGATTAAACAAGTGAAATTGGAAGTGATGACACTAAGAAATGAGCAGACAAAATTGGAACTGGAACACTATACAAATTAAGCTTAAATATGGGTACTTTCTCCTGATTGGCTGAGATTTTGACACCTACCGAAAAATAGATTTTCTGTTTATTAAAGAGCTGGAGAGACAGGGAGACATCTGTTACTGAAAAAACACTCTATAGCAATGATTACAATCAGAATATAGTATTTTAACCTTTTAACAAAATACTTTTTGTTTTAACCAAGAAATATCACTTACCCTACCTTTAAGTACAATTTTGAGGTACTTTTACTGTACTTGAGTATTTCCAATTTGTAATACAATACTTTTACCCTTGTCTTAAATAAAGACTCTCGTAGATGCATTTTTATCGATTCTGACTTTATTACGGGGCCAGAGCTCAGCTCTGGACCTGTTTTAAGATTGGCAGTATTCCGTTTCTGCCACTTTTCGCAGTTCTGGCTGAACCGTGCTGTCGCTTTTTACGAAACTTGGCCATATGGTAGATGGTCATGAAAAACTATCAAGAAATAATTCTCACAATCTTTCGTCAAAGGGTGGCGCTATAGCAAAATGCCAACTTTGAACAGGTACAACTCATGCCCTGTTTGACCTACAGCCATGAAACTTGGATACACATATGAGTCTCTTCATGCTGAACAACTTTCACCCTCTGACTTTTGACCTCTGACCTTTAGATCTCCCACCATTTTGAATTATATGAAAATCTCCTCCTGGGATTTTTGAGTAATCTTCACGAAACGTTTTACACATGAACTTTGGACCTATGCCGACAAACCTGTGCAAAAGATTTTCCATAAGTGAAAAAATGAAGCTTTAATGAGCCAATGAATATTGCAGTTTTATGACAATTATTCATCTGCCCCTAACACATACATGCAGACTCACATTTCTTTGAAACTTTGCGTTAATGTTGAGGGTCATTCCAAATATTACTGAAACCAATCTTACTCCAATTGGTCAAAGGGGGGCGCTATAGCGATTTTTTGAAAGTGCAAACTTTAAACAGGCAAAAGTCATGCCTCGTTTGGCCGACAGCCATTAAACCTGCTTACACATGTGCCTTGACTCATGAGGAACACATGTATCACGTTGACCAGTAAGCTCCGCCCTTAGATTGTCCGCAATTTTGAGCAGTTTGAAAAACACTTAAACCCAGGATTTTTCAGCTATTTGCGTGAAACTGTATCATCTGTGTGATCTCCTTTTTCACAGGTTCTTGTCTGTTGGTCCAATGGCTTCTCCCTTAAACGTGTGCCTTCAGGTTGCCAGTTCAAGCCTCACTTGATGCGGACTTCATTAAAGTTGCATTGCACACAACATGATTGTGTCAATTAATACAAGTGCAATTGTTAAACATAACCTGAAATACTTAATTGAGAGGGTATGTTTTTGCAATGTATGACATACTTCATTCTGAAAATAGCCGATCTACAATCTCAAAACTTTTCAGATAGCAACGTGTTTCTGAGCTTGTAGATCGGCTGCTTTCACTGGTTCACTTTTATCTTCAACAGACAACCTCAGCCTGGACAAAGCTATAGCACTATAGGTAATGTTGCAGCCGTCAATCCGAAGGTTGAGGGTTCGATTCCTGTTAATGGCAATAGGTTGACACGTCCAATCAATCATTCTGCTTCCATCCTTCTCTCTCTTCAATCTATTGTTTCCATGTCTCTCTCTCTTCAATCTATTCCGTTTCCATGTCTCTCTCTCCGCCCTTAGATTGTCCGCAATTTTGAGCAGTTTGAAAAACACTTAAACCCAGGATTTTTTAGTTATTTGCGTGAAATGGTATCATCTGTCTGACCTCCGTTTTCACTGTATCAGGTCTGTTGGTCCAATGGCTTCCCGCTTAAGTGAATGTTTCACAACATCAAGGTTATTCCGTTTCCAAGTCTCTCTCTCTCTTCAATCTATTCCGTTTCCAAGTCTCTCTCTCTCTCTCTCTCTCTCTCTCTCTCTCTCTCTCTCTCTCTCACGACTTTCTCTCTTTCTTTCTCTCTCGCTCTCTCCTTTCGCTCTTCCTTTTTCTCTTCACAGGTTCCTGCAGGGGGGTAACAGCCTAGACGTGCCGTGCCGATGATTCCTCTACCTACCACGAGCACCGTGCTGATCGCGCTAACGACCTCCATCACTCTCTCTCTCTCTCTCTCTCTCTCTCTCTCTCTCTCTCTCTCTCTCTCTCTCTCTCTCTCTCTCTCTCTCTCTCTCTCTCTCTCTCTCTCTCTCTCTCTCTCTCTCTCTCTCTCTCTCTCTCTCTCTCTCTCCCTCCCCCCCCCCCCCCCCCCCCCCCCCCCCCTCCCTTAGTTCTGGCTTAACCGTGCTGTCGCTTTTTTTTTTTTTAAACTGTCAAGAAATTAATCTCACAGTCATGCGTCAAAGGGTGGCGCTATAGCACTCAATTGAAAGTGCCAACTTTGAACAGGTAAAACTCATGCCCTGTTTGACCTACAGCCATGAAACTTCGATACACACATACGTCTACTCATGATGAACAACTTTGATGGTCTGACTTTTGACCTCTGACCTTTAGATCTCCCACCATTTTGAATTATATGAAAAACAGTTAAATACTATCTCCTCCTGGAATTTTTGAGTAATCTGCACGAAACATTTTGCACGGCGGATTTTTGAAGTGAAAAAATGAAGCCAAACCAATATTACTCCAATTGGACAAAGGGGGGCGCTATAGCAATTTTTTTTAAATGCTAACTTTAAACAATCAAAAGTCATGCCTCGTTTGGCCCAAAGTCATGAAACTTGCTTACACTTGTGCCTTGACTCATGAGGAACACATCTATCGTTTTGACCAGTAAGCTCCGCCCTTTGATTGACCGCAATTTTTAGCAATTTGAAAAACACTTAAACCCAGGATTTGTGAGTAATTTGCCTGAAACTGTATGAACTGTGTGAGCTCCTTTTTCACTGGTTCTGGTCTGTTGGGCCAATGGCTCTCTACAGCATCTGCTTCAAAACCGCAAGGTTGCCGGTTCAAGCCTCACTTCATGCAGACTTCTTTTAAAGAGCATTGCAAACACATGACTGTATCAATGAATACATGTGCAATTGATATAGATAACATGAAATGCTTATTTGAGAGTGTGTTATTTCAATGTATGACGTAGCCGATCTACAATGCAATGTTTTGTGAGCTTGTAGATTGACTACTTTCACTAGTTTCTGTTCCGAGGAGACGTAGGGCTACCATATGTCTAGCTCAATGAGAAGAAAGGCAGCCTATGAGTCTGGAAGTCACTTGTTCGATCCCTGTCTCGACGATGTGTCGGGTGATCATGATTTGGCATTCTTAGGTTTACGCATAGTGTTTCTTAAGATTAGGGGAAGGCATAGTTTTACTGAGGTTAGGGTTAGTGAGGGTTTAAAATGCTTTAAGGTTTTAAATCAGGTTCAGTATGTTCCCATTGTTCCTTTTAGCACACCTTACATCTCACCCACGCATGCTTTAAGACTCTCTCATCAACACAGAATACCTGTTCACATGAATGGAAACCACAGCTATTAAAGCTACCGTGACAAACACACATCTGGTCAAACCTGATCTCCTCTTGTCCTCAACTAACACTGTCCTCACGCTGTGGCATCCACACACCTGTTTTATTATGATTTATTATTATCCACACACCTTTTTGACATAGAGCCATAAAACCTCGATAGGGTCATTCCAAATATCACTGAAACCAATCTTACTCCAATTGGTCCAATTGGCGCTATAGAATTCTTTTTTAAATGCAAACTTTAAACAAGCAAAAGTCATGCCTCGTTTGTCCGACAGCCATTAAACCTGCTTACACATGTGCCTTGACTCTCTCTCTTTGTCTCAATTTCAATCTATTCCGTTTCCATGTGTTATTGTGCTATTATTGCACTTTGCTTTTTTGTCTGTCTGTCTGTCTGTCTGTCTGTCTGTCTGTCTGTGGGTGGGTCATTCCACTTTTTAATTGCATCGCACAAAACATGACTGCATCAAATAATGCATGTGCAATTTTTAAAGATAATGCTTATTTGAGAGTATGTTTTTACAATGTGTGACATACTTCATTGTGAAAATAGCAGATCTACAATCACACAACTTTTCAGATAGCAACCCTTTGTGAGCTTGTAGATCGGATACTTTCATAGTCTTCGTTCCGAGGACAAAAAAATAAACGAGGCTTGGTTCATAATGGACGGAAATAATAATTGATGTCAACAGATGCTGTCCGGGAAGCCATATATCTAGCTCAATGAGAAGAGAGGCAGCCTGTGAGTCCGTAGGTCGCTGGTTCGATTCCTGTCCCCGACAGAGTATTGAGGTGATCATGATTTAGCTTTCTTAGGTTTACACATAGTGTTTCTTGAGGATAGGCTTAGGCGTTGTTTTACTGAGGTTAGTGTTAGTGAGGGTTTAAAATGCTCATTTTTTAATTGCATGGTCTTCTTTCTCTCAAGTTCAGTCTTCTATGTTTCTATGGCTTATTGTGCATATTACTTATCATCGCTTCTTTCTTTTTTCTTTCTGCATTCACTGGCCCCGTATTATCGCTGCTTGCAGCTATATTTTTATTTTGTATTTGTACACCCCCCCCCCCAGATTGCACTGGACTGTCAGCTCCAAACCCCGTACTTCTCCAAACATGTCAAATGTAAAAATATAAGGTGCTTAGCCGAGTGCCCCAAATGGTAACTCGGCGTAAGGCGTGTTTGTGCAATGTATTAGTCCATATTTTTCAATAAAGTAGTGTTTTAATCACGTCTGTGACCAAACCCCCCCCCCCCCCCCCCCCCGTTTACTTCCCGTTTACATTGAGTGAAATTCCGGATGCGCCCCCGCCTATTGGGAATTTCCGACAGAATCGGCCACAGACGGGATTAAAACATTTCTTTATTGAAGAATATCGACTAATACATTTAGTCCATGAGCCAGACAAGATTTCATTATCGAAAGAGTGGGCAAAACCAAACCTATATTAAATTGTTCATAGGGTCAATACGAGTAAATAAATATATGATAACCTTTCCACAGGAGCAGCTTTTTCATGGTTATCACACATTTTGTTATTTTCCCCATACGTACAAGACAGGTGAAAAAAATGACAATTTAAAAAATAGTTATCATAATGAAACTTCCTGAGTTGATTACTTACATGAAGACAATGATTTATCGTACTACAAGTTTTCTGAAATTGTATATTTAAATATGCAAATTAGGCATTTAGTCCATGAGCCAGAGCCCTAAAATTAAAAACCTTTGACTACAACATCTTAACAAAATGAAATAAGTATGTTGACTCTGGCTTTGTCCAATGTTCCAATGTTGATTCTGGAAAGTTATGCAAATGTGGGCATATTTTCCTAATGCCTAATTTGCATATTTAAATATACAATTTCAGAAAACTTGTAATACAATAAATCATTGTCTTCATGTAAGTAATCAACTCAGGAAGTTTCATTATGATAACTCTTTTTTATTGTATTTTATTTTTTGACCTGTCTTGTACGTATGGGGAAAATAACAAAATGTGTGATAACCATGAAAAAGCTGCTCCTGTGGAAAGGTTATCATATATTTATTTACTCGTATTGACCCTATGAACAATTTAATATAGGTTTGGTTTTGCCCACTCTTTTGATAATCATTGCTCAATTTTGGGGCTCTGGCTCATGGACTAATTACACAAACATGCCTTACGCCGAGTTAACATTCGGGTCACGCGGGTAAGCACCTTATATTTTGCATTTGTCCATGTTTGGAGAAGTACTAGCCCCTAAGGAACCTCTCCCTCCGCTGTATAGCTCCGAGATACAGCGGAGGGAGAGGTTCCTTAGGAGCTAGAGAAGTACGGGCTTTGGAGCTGACAGTCCAGTGCAAACGGAGGCTGGGGGGGTGGGGGACTCGTAAAGATAAAACAATGTCAGAATCGATCAAATACATCTACGAGAGTCTTTATCTAAGGCTAATTCTACCCCACTACATCTCAGAGGCAAATGTTGTACTTTTACTCCTATGCAATTATTTGACAACTTTAGTAACTTTATAGATTTAGATTGTTATTACATTTAAACCCTGGCTATTTGATAATAGCAGATCTAGACGCGTTGCGAGCTTGTTCAAAGGATTTGTATAGGTATTTTATACACTTGAAAACGTGTGAAATGGGACATTGTGCATAATGAGAACTTTTACTTTTAATACTTAAGTATATTTTGATGTCAAAACTTTAGTACTTTTACTCAAGCACATTTTGAATACCAAACTTGTAACAGAGTATTTCTAAATTGCGGTATCGATACTTTTACTCAAGCAAAAGATTTGAGTACTTTTTCCACCACCGTAAAATACTGTTAATTATTAGTAGTAATTTAAAAGGATTGTTGCAACAATGTGAGAAGAATGGAACCTACCGTCCCTGTCCAAACGGACAATTTCCAACCAAGAACTTCTTACACAGGTGTAGATGGGGACATCCCCTTCCATCACAGTTTGGGTTTTTGCAGATTCGAAGACTTGTCTTTGCGATCACCTTCTGCTGACCGTTCAACACGGTCTGAGAAAACTTCTCCCGATTCCTGATGATCTCTCTGACGTTCTGAGAGCTGTCCTCCAAAGAGATATTAACCACCAACTCGTCCACATTGACCGATCCATTATTCGCACAGATAAATTTGGTTATTCCGCACTCAGCCATCTGAGTTTGGGTTAAACTCATATAGTTATAATAGGTTACACTACCATCACCACCATCGGATTGTGTGAACATGTTTGCTCACTGGAAAGAGTCACACTCATTTCACCTAGTGTCAAGCTAACCTCGCATCACCAGTCTTTCCACCTCGGAGGAAAAGTGTCAAGCGAGCGTAAATAAGTATCGTCATGCTGAACGAGGATAAGCATTTGACGTCCGCTACTTTATTTCAGGATAAAAGTAATTGTAGCATGTGGGACGGTGGACCGATATATATTGTGTGTGTGTGTGTGTGTGTGTGTGTGTGTGTGTGGGGAGGGGGGAGGGGGGGTACCCGAGCTAGGTAGCCTGATTGAGGGTTGGCTACATCTGCTGTCAATCTTGGCTGAATGGGGAGGTCTCTGTGATCAGTATATTGTGCCTTGCTATATTTTAATATGAATCCATTCATTCTATCTAGTGCTCTTCTAACCTATTTTTAATCATAAAGATCAGTACCATTTGCACTATGATTTTATACACTGTGTCTGTGTTTGTCATTCATTTGACAGCCTTACTGGGGAAATCTTATATGGTGTTTGCGTTCCCTTTAACTCAGCCAAACTAAAGGGTGGCGTAGTCAAACATACACTTTGTTACATAGTATTGACATTGTTAGGCTATAAGTTTTCTTTCTGAAAAAAAATATGAAAAAGTACAATATTCTTATTTTGTTTACCCTAAAGTTGCAAATTAATTAAATTACTTTGAAAGTGTGACAGGGCATATGTTCCAACATTACAGACCATATTTAAAAAAAAAAGTATAACAAAGTTATGCTCACAGGAGTCGTAGCATGTTACATGTGACAACTTTTAATTAATAACTTTATTTATATAGCGCCTTTCAAAAACAAGTTACAACGTGCTTTACAATAACAACAGTTCAATTTTACAAATGTACAAATCCGACATTAAATTGCATAAATAGTACAACAGTTCATACTCTAAGAAAAAGCTGTGCAATAGAGGTGAGTTTTTAGAAGAGATTTAAAAGAGGACACTGAGTTTGCCTGCCTGAGATTCCCAGGCAATGAGTTCCACAGCTGAGGGGCCCGAACGGCAAAAGCCCGGTCGCCCTTTGTGACAAGACAAGACTTTGGTACAGTCAACAAGGCCCTGCTGGATGATCTCAGGCAGCGGCCTGGCCTATAAGGAGTTAGAAGATCACATATATACAGGGGCGCCGATGACGTGGGGGCGCCGGGGCTAGAGCCCCCACGGTCAAATGATGAGCCCCCTCAGCATTTCAGTGTGTCCAATTTAATTCCATTCAAATTCAAATGTTGCCCGCGACGGCCGGCCGCGAGAGAGACGCATTCAACGAGCCGGCCGTTAACACCTATAGAACAATAGCGCAGGAATGATGGAATGTAACAACCTCACCCAGCCCTTGTAAACCTGCTCTGTAGTTTGATGTGTAAACCGTCCTAATGTGACTGGTCTAGGTCAAGTTCAGCCCCCATGGTCGCGCACAAAAGTCGGCGTCCCTGCATATATACACAGGAGCCTGACCATTTAGGGCCTTAAAAACAAGCAGTAAAATCTTAAAGTCAATTCTAAAACTCACAGGTAACCAATGAAGGGCCGCAAGGACTGGTGTAATGTGGTAAATTGCAGTCAACTGTTACCTGATGGCAGCTGTGACAAACGCAGACTCATTTGCTGTTTAAATAAAGCCTACTATGAAAACAACACGTGTAAAAAGACATAAAAATGGCTTTGCACCTTTTTCTGGCTGCTACGGCTGGGGCTCGAGCTTTACTCCTTATTTGACAACATTTTCTACCAAATTGTGAATAATGTGTGTTGCTGAAATATTTGTTGCAGGATCAACGCTTTTTCTTCTAGAACAGTGGTTTTCAACCAGTGGTCCGGGGACCACCAGTGGTCCTTGGGGGGGTACCAGGGCCAGGGGGTCCCCAGCAAAATTGGTTAACATAGCCTCAGAATCATTTTAACCACTTAGCTTTGGCTATTCAAAAATAGCAGATATACAAGCTCATAGCGCGGCACCGAGTGTTGCGCTATGAGCTTGTAGATCTGCTATTTTTGAAAAATCTTGAAAATGTGTGCATATCTTTGAATATTTAAAGAGAACATTTTTAGCTCAAATCTTAGCTTCTGGGGGTCCCTGGCACAAAACATTTTCAGATGGGGGTTGATGTATATCAATTTAGGGGTCCTTGGCATGAAAAAGGTTGAAAACCACTGTTCCAGAACACTTGTAAAAATATTAATTTGTAATTCATGCCTTTTATTTTGAAATCCATGCACCTGAAGTCAAACGCTTACGATTCGGTAGCTTGACTAACACTGGGGCTTGACGCTTGGAGGAGTCATAGGGAGGAAGTATTTGGTATCAGTTCTGATGATTGGAAAAAGAAACTCATGAGTATGCTTATTCTGGGAGACTGTTATTACACTGCTGTCCGCATGGGGGGCTCTTGAGTCATCATCAGGGTAATGTGAAGGTGCAGTGGTGTAAAGTAACTAGGCCAGGGATGCCGATAGGGGGGGGGGGGCTTCGGGGCCAGCGCCCCCACGCTCAATTGTTCAGCTCCCTCATGAATCTCAGATGTCAGGCTCAAACTTACAGTACCATTACCATTACCATTACTATAGCGGGGCGCAGATAGGTGTTAACGCGCCGTTGACACCTAGAACAATAACCCAGACAGAGAAACACACTTTTTTTCGGTCGCGGCTGAGGGGGCGGGGCTATTGCAGTTCGAGTTGAGCCCCCATGGCCGCGCACATAAATCGGCGTGCCTGAACTAGGCCCTAATTAGTAAATGGATCTCTGAACTAACTACAGGTTTGCTCTTACAAACTCGGAGAGTGAGGTTGGGTTGCCATGTCCAGGTGTTGTAAGCGTGAAGTGGGTGTAATTGGTTAGAGAAAGTGCGTCGACGCATGCGCAGTGCGCAGCTTTGTGTTTTTTCATGAAGCTGGTTGCTTGTTGCTCGCGCACAATCTGGCAACAGCGGTGAAAGACGAAGTCAAACCTGACGAAGTCAAACCTGAGTCAAACCAGTCAAACCAGCGCGACCAGTTACACCTCGCGCATGCGCCTGCATGCCAATTGTAGTATAGATGTGTTCAAAGCAAAGTGAGTCACACAGCAACAGAGGAGTGTCTGAAGGCAAGACAAGACAGTTGGAAAAACATTCAGCCAAGCAAATGCTTGTTACAAACCATTAACTTTGTATATACTTTGTTGTCCGGGGTCCCCTATAGGGGTCTATACTTGGTCCCTTCCTTTTCCCCCCTCTTCTACACCAAATCTCTTTGCCGAAATAGCCAATCTACAAGCTCGCAACGCGTTGTGAGCTTGTTGTAGATCTGCAACATCACTGTATGTTTGCCCATTATGACATGCCCAAAATTGTGACAATAGGGTTCATTTGGTTAATGACAAACAACAATGGCCTAATGATTGTTATTTCTATTATGTTAATAGTTATAAAAGACCTTAATAGTAGTATTTGACAGAACTTGAGAAACTGGACGACTTCACCCATTTTCAACCGATCTTCATATAATAGATCCTCACTAATGCTCCTGATAAAATTGTGTAATTTTTTCTACCGAGTCTGTGTCTCATAGGAGGGCTGTGGACACTTCAGGAACCAGTTTTTTTTATTAACGCAAGAACAATAGCTTCCTTTACAGCATGCCAACTTTCCAGAAATAGAAAGCCTGTAGTTTCTAATAGCTTGGATTCCCCATCGATGATGTCACTGGTAGGCGGGTTTCTGAACTGTCCACATCTCTCCTCTGAGACACAGACTGAGTAGACAAAAATGGTGCCAGGTTATAAATGAGCATTAGTGAGGACCAATTATATGAAGACAGGTTGAAAATGGGTGAAGTCGTCCTTTAAGTTTATGACAATTTACATCACTGATAAACATATTGCACAAATGATGTGTTTATAATTCTTTGTAATACTTAACCGTCATAATAATACAACTCGCATATCAAACAAGACAACATTATTAAATTAAAATTCTAAGTAATAAAATTATTTCCATTGCCATTTGTTTGTGCATTTTGGAGCGAGAACAACAAGAGACATTCATCTTTTTCTTCATAAATCTTCTTTATATAAATGAATGTATTGTAAAAACACTGGATCAGTGCTTGGAATAGTAAAAGGGAATAGAAAGGCAAAAAGCATGACACCCATTCTTCTCCATCTGTGCCTCCCAAGTAGACTGACACATTTTCGAGGGATTGATTCTCGATGGTTACTGCTTAGTGAGATTTAGTGTTGAACCACAGGACCTCAACATGGGAGGTCTCTCCCATGTTGATCATGAGACCTAGTTGTTTGCTGTTCGTGTAAGGTCATTAATTGCATTTGTGTGTGTTCCTAAGATCAGAGCCAAGTCATCTGAAAAATACTTGGTGGCATGTGGAAAGGGTTTAACCTGAGGTGTGATGATGCGATGTCTCACTCTAGTGGTCATATAGGTGTAATGCAGCATGTTAACGGTTGGGAAGTCCGATTATCAAACTTCACAACTACTACAATATTTCAACATAAACAATATAATATCATTTCATATATCATAATTTCAGGCAGTCAAACCCCACTACAAGAGAATTGCTTACAGCACACTTCAAACGATCATCGCAAGTTAAATCCTTAAGATTCTTAGTTGAATAAAATGATTTCCGTTACCATACTCTTTGTGTAAATCTGATGCCACACGGCTGATGAACCTCACATTCAACAAATGACACAGTCAGACTTTTTCTTTGGCTTCTGGCTTGGGGGGGAATAAGATGATCTAACAGCCGGGGCAGGTGACGGTGCAGGTCGCGGGGCAGCAGCCGGCTCAAAGATGACAGGTTTACTATAGGGGTAATATGCTGTGTGATAGGAGGCTGCTGGCGCAGGGGGAGGTGCTGGTCTCGGGGCAGGTGTACTAAGCTGCTGTACATATGCTGATGCTGTGTTATACGTAGCGGCAGGAGCAGGGGCAGGTGCTGGTTTCGGGGCAGGTGCTGGTTTCGGTGCAGGTGTACTATACTGTACAGATGCTGCTGCTGTGTTAGACGTGGCGGCAGGGGCAGGGGCAGTGGCAGGTGTTCGTCGTCTCAGTACAGGTGCTGGTCTCTGTACAGGTGCTGGTTCCGGGGCAGGTGAAATTAACTGCTGTACATATGCGTCATATGAGGCTACCGATGCAGGTGCTGGTCTCTGTGCAGGTGCTGCTCTCGGGGCAGGCACTGGTTTCGGTGCAGGTGTACTATACTGCACAGATGCTGCTGCTGTGTTAGACGTGGCTGCCGGGGCAGTGGCAGTGGCAGGTGCTGGTCTCAGTGCAGGTGAATTTAACTGCTGTAATGCGGCCAATGGGGCTACCAATGTAGGTGTTGGTCTCAGTGCAGGTGAATTTAACTGCTGTAATGCGGCCAATGAGGCTACCAATGTAGGTGTTGGTCTCAGTGCAGGTGAATTTAACTGCTGTAAGGCGGCCAATGAGGCTACCAATGTAGGTGTTGGTCTCAGTGCAGGTGAATTTAACTGCTGTAATGCGGCCAATGGGGCTACCAATGCAGGTGCTGGTCTCGGGGCAGGCGCTGGTTTCGGTGCAGGTGTACTATACTGTGCAGATGCTGCTGCTGCTGTGTTAGAGGTGGCTGCCGGCGCTGTGTTATACAGCAGCGAGTACGAGGTCGTCTTCATCTCGTACTTGATGAGATACTCTGGGTAGATCTGGTGCTTCTCAAACACCACAAATATGGACGGGTTACTGCCGTTATCCACGCAGCTGTCGTAGAAGATGGTGTCCCCGCCGTCTTTGGAGGGAGGTCGAACGTACTGGGAACACCCCGCGGTGTAGTCGCCCACCAGCACGCGGGACACGAACATGAACTTGACGGTGGACTCGCCGGTGTAGTTATGGGAGTATTTGGCATCCCTGGCAAAGTAACTGCCTGAGATTGAACAAAGAAATGGGAGAAGTTGGCAGGGCTTCTTTTTTTCTGGTTCACCATGTAGAACACTTTAACTTTTTCATGTCACAAACCCCCAAATTTACTCTCAGACTCACAGTGGTGATACTGAAACATATTATTAGCATAGTGACTCAAACATTATAATACTTTCAAGCAAATGTAATTATAGTTAAATTAATGCCGTCATTTGCCTGGGGACCCCCTGGAACCCCCTCAAGGACCCCTGCAGTGTCGTTGGACCCCACTTTGAGTTTAATTCATTGCTTAGAAATGTATTCATTTGTAGGTATAACTGAATAGCACAGCCGCGCATTAGCCACTTACAGTAAGCCCTATATACTTTGTTGTATGACAATAGCGGAAATTATTATTGTATATATGTATACATATCTTTTTATTTATACATTTTTTCGCTTCTAATAACATTCCCAAAATATGGATGCAAGGTTTAATGTTGTTAAATAATTACAAGTATAAAAAGGAACTTGAACACTCAACTCACCTTTACCGTAAGCAGTACCATGTGTGCCACAAATTCTCCAGTCAAAGTTGTTGAGGCAGATGGTGTCTGTATGTTTGGAGTCTGTGCCATGGAAGAGCTTCCTCTCTGCCACATTCTGACCTCCATTGTTCTTCTTCATCAGATCCTTTTGCCTTTTCGTAATCGAACAAGAGGAGAAATCATAAACCTATAAAGCATGTGGTCAATAATATCATGCCGTTTGCATGGCAGTTCAGATATATAAATAGCAAAGAACAGCGTCCCGTCGATATGACAGGTCAAGTGATATTTCAGTTCTGTTTTAAGGACATACCACTGAAAGACTTCCCAAAGTGCTTTGTTCTGAATCCGTTCTATCTGGTGAATGTCCACTCCTGTCAGGGTGTTGCGGAATATACCCTCGATTTCCTTGTATTCCACCGAGGCGGTTGTAAGGGCAACTCGCTGGAGGGGAAAGAGGATATGGAGTCACGTTAGTTATAATGTTCCCCAAAGGACCACCACTAAAGTTGTACCACAAACCTGTGGTAAAAGTCCTGCTAAAATGAACTACCAGTGTTTTGTTTTTGTTTGGGGGGGGGGGGGGGTGAAATTAAAATGACTCTTAATTTGTCTTAAATTCATAGCTACAAACGTTGTGGGAGGGTAGGAGTGTGTATTTGCGTGTGTGTGAGTTAAGAGTATGGATCTTTTTTAGGAGGTAAAAAAGGGGAAGTGGACTGAAAGTTTGAAGGTTATTTCTTTTTGGGAACTGTCATCCATTTAACCTTTCAGCAGTAAACTAAGCAAAGCAGAACAGAGTTGATTCTGCTTCTGAGCGGGTTTGAGTGAGCGTCACACGTCAGACAGGGTTGTTGACACATGCACTGTGCATGAAATCAGGAAATTAATGAAATTACCAATCGGGACTCGATTTGATGCCTAATACTGCACATGTAAAAGTCTTTACAGTTATCAATTACTATGCAAACTACATGAATCACGCAGTTCACTTTGATTTAAAATACTTCTTCAGGAAGCTCCACCATATGCCACAACTAATGCCTCAAAGTAGTGGGGAAGACATTGTCGAGTTTGCATTGATGGATTATGGCCTCACAACTTGAAAGATGAGTTCCAACAGAGTACTGCAGTACCTACAGCCAAGATTACCATTCAAGAAATAATTGGCCTTGACAGCCATACCAGGCACTGCATCACAAATCTCTGACCTTACCAGACACAATAATATTGTTTCCCCGAGAACACTTTGGCCTATATACTGTATCTACTGTATAAAGTTAAAGTTGTCTGTGGGTGTGGATACATATGCCCATGCCTGATGCACAGCCCTTTACAGACTGACACGGCCCATAACACTTAGCAATATTGCTATATTTGAGGGGTGAATGGCATCACTGCTTAGTTCACTTTTGCTCATGGCAGGTCAGGTTAATCTGAAACTGCCTTTTAAATCGACAACTCACACAAGTTAGACAAAATGACAACTAAAACAACTAAACAACTAAACAGCCGTTTAATGAGCAGCTGTATAGTCAACAGAAAATATATTTTCAGGTGGGGTCACAATTTCATCCAATCAGGACAGAGAACCCATCTATCAGATTGTCTCTTAATTTTTTGTTTCATCACTTACTTATCCAGCATCCTGTATGAGTAATCTCTCCTGGTTGGTTTAAATTGGTATCCTGACCTAAAAATGCATGTTCTAATTACTAAAGAGCTGGAGAGACGGGGAGGCCCCTCTTTACTGAACAAACACTCTGTAGCCCCCCCCCCCCCCCATAACCATTTATTCTGTGTCCTATATGACAACGTTTCATTATAAATGTTGGAGATCAATCAAAATAACACCTATCTATCCAACTCCATTGGCAGAGATAAATATGTCTATAAGCAGTATATTCCGTGGAGTTTAGAAGTGAGTAGGAAGCTGTGAGCTGCAGAGAGTAAGTATGTATTAATTGACGGATGTGAAGACAGAAATGGTCAAAATGATATGATCCTTTAAGATTTGAGGGGCCCTTGATGACAGTGGATCTTATTTGGGGTACTTAGGTACTTTTCCTTACTATGTTACAGTTTAAAGTTCCATTGTATGAATGAAATAAAATACCTTGTATCCCGTTTCAGGAGTCTGTGACTTGTCCCAGTGTGCTGGCAGAGCTGTGAAATTTGATTGATTCCGTGCAGGCCTTTGGCTGAAGAAATGTAGATTTACAAAACTAATTTGTCAATATCAGAAACAATCATGTCTGTAGCCTCTCCTCAACTCTTAAGCCAATCAAAAATGTGTTTCGTTTCAGTATATAAATGAAGTTTCTCGTGTTAGAAACGTTCAACAAATTACCTTGTTTTTTTTACTTGTGCTTCAGCTGAAGAAACAAAGACAGGCCGTCTTCTCACCAGCCTCTTGGTGCCATATTGTTTATTAGTTTGGATCATATCTGAGAAAGAAAAGTGATAATACAATATATGTATATACTTCGAAATGGCTTCAATACATGTGGCATAGTTTAAATGAGCCACGTTGAACAATGCATTTTTACCTTGGAAACTAAGCGTGTACGTCTGTGAACCAGCAGTGAACTCCACCTCAGACTTGTCATCACTCTGGAACTTCTGCTCCAGGTCTGCACTGCCGATGGCTGCCGCTCTGTGTGCGCCACCAGTCTAGAACACAGGTCAAGCAAAGCATGTGAAGCCCATTGTTTAATGTTTACCACCGATTCAGTTATAGTCATAGTCTTTTGAATAAAATTCTATTTAGTTTTAGTCATATTTTAGTCATCTGAAATATTTTAGTTTTTGTCTAGTTTTAGTTGACTAAATATCATAAGATTTTAGTTGACTAAATCTACAGTTGATTTAGTCGACAAAAATGTATTTTAGTATAGTATATATATACATATATTTTGTATCTACAAGCTCACAACGAGTCGCAGCGCGACGCATCTGCTATTTTCAGAGCGCAACACTTGAGTGCAACCAAACATACTTGTCTTAGTTCTACTGGATCTCTTCTCCTCTCGTCCCTCCATAACATTTTAGTCTAGTTTTTATTTGTTGACGAAATCGTCAATATATTTAGTCTTAGTTTTAGTCATCATACCTTAGCTTTGATTTAGTTTTTATTTCGTTTTAGACAGTGAAAAAAGGTAGTCGACGATTTTTTTTGTCATAGTTTTAGTCGACGAAATAAACACTGGTTAACACTCTGGACTAGTGTTGCATATTGAAAATAGCCGATCTACAAGCTCACCACGCACTGCGATGCAACGCATTGTTAGCTTGTAGGTCTTTTTGAGGGGAGTGCAACTCCGGCACGCAACCAAGTATAAATTAAGCATTATGAATTGTCTTAATATTTGGGAAGCAATTGGGAAGCTGGGACTAAGTTGTCCTTTCTGTATCGTTAACGGCCTTTCACTCACAGCTGAGGCATACAGGTTCCAGGTTCCGAACTCGTCCTCCCAGTACCAGGCCCACTCCGTGGTGAGAATGAAGGTAGGCTGAAGCACAGAAGAGATGGTGGAGAGACGCCGGGCACTGTTAGGTCCACAGGTCATGGTGTCAAAGCACACAGGCCTCTGTGTGCTTTTGCTACTATAGAAAAAAAAACATAATGCACGTTATACTGTATTTCTGATGAAGTATTGACTAGCAGGGCAAAGGAGCAGGTACAAGCTCATGATTGTATTACTACAGTACACAGTCTCCCTCAGGTTAAGATAAACCTTTATTGATTCTAGAGGGACATTCAGGTGTCATAGCAGCAACAGTAGTGAGAATGAAACACAGGAGAGAGCATACTGTAGGTGCCGATTCCAGAGGCGCTTCAGGCCAGGCTAATGTTCCGTCCAGAATATGGATGCTTGGGGTTCAAGTGGTTAATATGCATTTAACTGTTTTGAGCCTGCACTGGTAGAAGTGTAAAACTGCGGCCTGAGCAGTGTGTCAGCTACCAAACCAAGACAACAAAGAAATCCCACCCAGTGTGAAGTGAGCGGTGCTATTTATGAGTTATTAATTTCATCATGCGTCTTGCTAGCCAATCACAGTACGTCCTGCGAAGTGACGTGCTTACATTTTTTACATTATTATTAATTTCATCATGCGTCTCGCTAGCCAATCACAGCGCGTCTGCGAAGTTTGAAGTTAATTTCATCATGTGTCTCGCTAGCCAATCACAGCACGTCCTGCAAAGCTTAGCCTATGGGCGTGTTTTCCACAGCATGGCGTCAAAGCGAAAGACACATGGTGCTATATAAATGGTTTTATTATTATTATTATTATTATTATTATTATTATTATTATGTGTTAATACTAGTACATACTCGTATGTCTTTTTAGGGTCACAGTAGTCTTTCTCGATCTCCTCGTTGTTGGCCAAAGCAACCCACTGTCGCCCGTCTCTGACTTCCCATCTGTAGGGCAGCTTGGAATGGGCTTTGAAACACTTTGCGTCTGAAACAGCAGAAAACCACAGCATTACAACAGGTTCCTTTAAATTAAATGGAGATTAACACCATGAACAAACATGAAGATTAGTTTTAGAAACACAAGACAATATAATAATTCCTTTTTCATATGGATAATGGTAGCTTAAAGTACTGTTTATTACTACTCACCGGTATGTATACAGTGGCCCTTGATGAAGTACATGCATATCTCAGTTGTATCTAAGAAAACATCAAAACAAAAAATATTATTTTGTGAATGAATAGCTTACCCTGCAGCTAATGCTTTAGAAGCTGGCTTTTTGTCTTTACCTTTCATTGACTCTGAGTTTTTCTGTGGCACGACTCTTTGTCTGTTGTTTTTCTTGCCAGGCGGTCCAGGGACATCATTGGTGCCCATGGCACCTGCAGCAGCACCAAGGAGATCATCAAAGATATCATCAACAGAACCAGCTCTGCGCTGCGGTTGTTGTTGTTGTTTGCTGTGCTTGCTGTTGTGGCGCTCTTCTAAGTTCAAGGTCTGTTTGTTCATGTAAACAAACTTCATAGAGGAAAGCATGTGGTTCGTCACCCCTCTACCTTGCAGAGTTTTCAATGGGTGGGGCTCATAGAAATCATGCGCCTTTGGGCAGTTACAGGCAGCCTTCAGGTATCTCTCACAGATGTGGAGCCTTGTGCAATTTTCACCCTTCTGGCACCTGTCATTGTTGTAGTCGAAGCATATCTAATAAGAAAAGTATGAGAAATGGTGGGCACATAACATATGTAAGTCAAATATTTAGTATTGTTCTATTCACAGTTTCACACACACACAGCTATAAGAGTCCAAAGATAATTAGTCTGAGTAGATATACTGTAGTAACATGCACATAACTGCACTTTAATTTTGAGTTTAAAGTCCATTTAAACCTAGCTCTGGTCAATAGCATTAAAAGGAGTTCATTCTAACCTTCTAACTCTATGGACCAGAGCTAAACCCATGACCCTGGATTATGACAGCCAGCAGCAAACTTTCCAAAAACTATAAAAAATTTAAATGCATAATCAAAATTTCAGTCAATTTAAATTCAGTTTGATTTACATGTTGATCCAACAGTTTATGCACTTAAAATAAATAAATACATATAAATAGGCTAAATGGCAGAACTCCCATCACAATGCGCTGTAAGAAGTGGTTCTCAACCTTTTCAGGCCGTGACCACCCATAATAATCATATTTGAACTGGGGACCCCCCAGATGAATACAAGAAGACTCACTCCAAAACCAACTCACCCCAACTCAAAAAGGAAAACTCACCCCGGAGCTAGGAACACTCACCCCGGGGGGTGGGTAAACTCACCCCAGGACCTGAGAAAACTCACTCCGGAACACTCACCCCGGTGGTAGGAAAACTCACCCCGGGGGAGACGCACTGTGATTGGCCAGTAGTCACTTTGAGTGGCAGTTGGGGCAAACGCAGTCAGTGGGGCAAACGCAGTGAGTGGGGCAAACGCAGTCAGTGGGGCAAACGCAGTCCCCACCAAAAATATTTACTATTCTGTCCCTATCGGTACATAACTCGGACGGCGCTGATTCGACTAGCAGACCATCGGCTGGTCGTTGCGGGCACTCGCGCCTAGAGGCGCTCGGGCGCAACTCCTCAGCCTCAAGGTCTGCTGAGTCGGCGCGCCTCCGTCATGGTCCAAAACTATACTTTAATCGGCGAAAAAAAGAAGTCCGTGGATGACTGAAAAAGTTTTACCCCAAGCATTCTGTGAAAATGGAAAGCTCACAAAGTTAAAAAAAGTTTTCCGGAGTGAGTTTTCTCAGGTCCTGGGGTGAGTTTTCCTACCCCCGAAAATCTTGGGGGTGAGTTTTCCTACCCTGTGGGGTGAGTTTTCCGGAGTGAGTTTTCCTAGCAATGGGGTGAGTTGGTTTTGGAGTGAGTCTTCTTGATACCCCCCAGATAAATATTGTGAAATATTGTTTGAATATTTTCAAATGTTTAGCCTCTTTCTTATAATATTTGACAATTTGGCCAATGTTTGACCAGTTCTTATTGTATAGTTTGTTGATTACTTTTGATGCTGTTATGGTAAAACATTTTAGGTATTAAAAATGTTATTGTCACTTCACTGTCATCTGGGGACCCGACCCCCCCCCCCCCCACAGGTCGAGAAACACTGGGCTACAGCAGCTCACTTACAGCCGGAAGCAGTGTCTGGTCATTCTGGAGCAACAAGGTGCGAAGTTCATTCATGGTCAGATCTGCCAAGCCCTGTCCTCTTAGAACTGAAGCATTCTGTAAGGAGTTCACTTCGTGTCCGAACCGACATGGTCTCCTATAAGAAGTAGTAGTAGTAGTAGTTGTTGTAAACATGTTTGGAGAAACATATGGCCCACTGCCCCAGCCGTTTTACACACTAAAACATGGCATGACTCAGGCCTAAACCAACAGCTGCTGCATGGACAAAACTTCAGTGGTGGAAAGTGACTAATTACATTTACTCAAGTACTGTACTTAAGTACAATTTTGAGGTACTTTTACTTTACTTGAGTATTTCTAATTTGCAATACTTTTACCCTAGCCTTAAATAAAGACTCTAGATGCGTTTTTATCGATTCTGTCTTTTTTGTTGTTTTTTTGTACCCCCCCCCCCCCCCCCTTAGATTGCACTGGACTGTCAGCTCCAAAGCCCGTACTTCTCCAAACATGGACACATGCAAAATATAAGGTGCTTACCCGCGTGCCCCGAATGTTAACTCGGGGCTGGGGGACTCGTAGAGATAAAACAATGTCAGAATCGATCAAATACATCTACGAGAGTCTTTATCTAAGGCTAATTCTACCCCACTACATCTCAGAGGCAAATATTGTACTTTTACTCCAATGCAATTATTTGACAACTTTAGTTACATTATAGATTTAGATTGTTATTACATTTAAACCCTATTTGAAAATAGCAGATCTAGACGCGTTGCGAGCTTGTTCAAAGAATTTGTATAGGTATTGTATACACTTGAAGTTGAAAACGTGTGAAATGGGACATTGTGCATAACGAGTACTTTCAATTTTAATACTTAAGTATATTTCTAAATTGCGGTATCGATACTTTTACTCAAGCAAAAGATTTGAGTACTTTTTCCACCACCGTAAAATACTATTAATTATTAGTTAATTTAAAAGGATTGTTCCAACAATGTGAGAAGAATGGAACCTACCGTCCTTGTCCAAACGGACAATTTCCAACCAAGAACTTCTTACACAGGTGTAGATGGGGACATCCCCATCCATCACAGTTTGGGTTTTTGCAGACTCGAAGACTTGTCTTTGCGATCACCTTCTGCTGACCGTTCAACACGGCCCGAGAAAACTTCTCCCGATTCCTGATGATCTCTCTGACGTTCTGAGAGCTGTCCTCCAAAGAGATATTAACCACCAACTCGTCAACATTGACCGATCCATTATTCGCACAGATAAATTTGGTTATTTCGCCCTCAGCCATCTGAGTTTGGTTTAAATTCATAGAGTTATAATAGGTTACACCACCATCACCAGCGGATGGTGAGAACATGTCTGCATTTCATCACCTAGCTGTGTCAAGCGAGCGTAAATAAGTGTCGTCATGCTGAACGAGCATAAGCATTTGACTTCCGCTACTTTATTTCAAGATAAAAGTAATTGTAGCCTGTGGGACGGTGGACCGATATGTGTGTGTGTGTGTGTGTGTGTGTGTGTGTGTGTGTGTGTGTGTGTGTGTGTGTGTGTGTGTGTGTGTGTGTGGATCCATTCATTCTATCTAGTGCTCTTCTAACCTATTTTTAATCATAAAGATCAGTACGATTTGCACTATGATTTTATACACTGTGTCTGTGTTTGTCATTCATTTGACAGCCTGACTGGGGAAATCTTATATGGTGTTTGCGTTCCCTTTAACTCAGCCAAACGAAAGGGTGGCGTAGTCAAACATACACTTTGTTCCATAATATTGACATTGTTAGGCTATACGTTTTTCTTTCTGAAAAAAATATGAAAAAGTATCATCATACAAGGAATATGTCAACAACAATATTCTTATTTTGTTTACCCTAAAGTTACAAATTAATATAATTTTTGTACTTTGAAAGTGTGACAGGGCCATATGTTCCAACATTACAGACCATATTTAAAAAAATAAAATAAAGTTATGCTCGCAGGAGTCGTAGCATGTTACATGTGACAACTTGCAGTCAGCTGTTACCTGATGGCAGCTGTGACAAACGCAGACTCATTTGCTGTTTAAATAAAGCCTACTATGAAAACAACACGTGTAAAAGGACATACAAATAGCTTTGCACCTTTTTCTGGCTGCTACGGCTGGGGCTAACCCTAACATTTTCTGTCAAATTGTGAATAATGTGTGTTGCTGAAAATATTTGTTGCAGGATCAACGCTTTCTCTTCTAGAACACTGGTTTTTAACCAGTGGTCCTTGGGGGGGGGGGGGGGGGGGGGTGTGGGGGTGTACCAGGGCCAGGGGGTCCCCAGCTAAATTAGTTAACATAGCCTCAGAATCATTTTAACCACTTAGCTTTGGCTATTCAAAAATAGCAGATATACAAGCTCATAGCGCGGCACCGAGTGCCACGCTATGAGCTTGTAGATCTGCTATTTTTGAAAAATCTTGAAAATGTGTGCATATCTTTGAACATGATTATTTTTTAAAGAGAACATTTTTAGCTCAAATCTTAGCTTCTGGGGGTCCCTAGCACAAAAAAAAATCAGATGGGGGTCCGTGGCCAAATGTATATCAATTTAGGGGTCCTTGGCATGAAAAGGGTTGAAAACCACTGTTCTAGAACACTTGTAAAAATATTGATTTGTAACTCACGCCTTTTATTTTTAAATCCATGCACCGGAAGTCAAACGCTTACGATTCTGTGACTTGACGCTTGGATGAGTCATAGGGAGGAAGTGATGTTGGTATCAGTTCTGAAGATTGGAAAACGAAACTCATGAGTATGCTTATTCTGGGAGACTGTTATTACACTGCTGTCCGCATGGGGGGCTCTTGAGTCATCATCAGGGTAATGTATGAAGGTGCAGTGGTGTAAAGTAACTAGGTACATTTACTCAGGTACTGTACTTAGTAAAATTGAGGTATTTTTTACTTTACTGTAGTATTTCCCATTTTCAGTACTTCTACTTATACTCCACTACATCTCAGAGGCAAATATTATAATTTTACTCCACTACAATTATTTGAAAACTTCAGTTACTAGTTTGTAGATTTTGATTATTAGCCTATTACAAAACATATATCAGCCCTATATACATTTCGGCCATTTGAAAATAGCTGATCTACAAGATCACAATGTGTCGCAATAGGACGCATTGTGAGCTTGTAGATCTGCTATTTTCAAAATATTTTTATACATTTGAACAATTGTGAAATTCTGCATAATGAGTACTTTCTACTTTTTGATACCAATATTGTACTTTTACTCAAGTACATTTTAAAGTCCAACTTTTTACTCGTAACAGAGTATTTCTACATGGCAGTGTTGATACTTTTACTTAAAGGTAGGGTAAGTGATATTCTTTGGTAATCTTTTTTTTGTTTGTTAAAAAGGTTAAAGTACTATATTCTGATAGTAATCATTGCTACAGAGCGTTTGTTCGGACACAGGGGACTCTCCAGCTCTTTAGTAAACAGAATATAGTACATTTTCAGGTAGGTGACACATTTTAAGCCAATCAGGAGAGAGCACTGAAAAAGCATTTTCCGTTTAATAAAGAGCTGGTGAGACATGGGAGACTCCTTATACTGAACATAGGTAGGGGTCTATACTTGGTCCCTTCCTTTTTTTTCCTCTACACCAAATCTCTTTGGCGAAATAGCCAATCTACAAGCTCGCAACGCGTTGTGAGCTTTTTGTAGATCTGCTACATCACTGAATGTTTGCCTATTATGACATGCCCGGAATTGTGACTATAGGGTTCATTTGGTTAATGAAAATCAACAATCAGAATCAGAATCAGGTTTATTGTCACATCACAACCAGGTTTACAAGGTAAAAAAAGTGGGTGAAATTCGTTTTCGTACATCGTTCCCATCGCAACGTTATTTCCATAGAAAGAAGAGGGGGAGGAAGAAGAGGGGTGGGGGCAAGTGGGAAGGAGATGGCATAATGATTGCCATTTCTATTATGTTAAAGAGGTGGTGCCATGGTTTTGCAGTTTTTCATGTGTCTATGAGGTTGATAGAACTTCATTAAGCCCCCTGGTGGTGTTTTTATGTCTTCTCTGACTATTTTGAGTTTCTACCTGGAGGCTGAAACCTTGAGGGTCAAACGTGCCAATAGAGAAACAGCACTTTAGTGACATACTAAAAACATACCCTCCCCCTCATTATCATAACACAACAGGTGTGGGCATGAGGAGGAGGAGGGACTAGGACAGGTGGGTGGTGCTAAGGTGGTGGAGGAGGTGCTAAGGTGAGAACCAGGTATACTTAATGAACTGGAGCGTGTCCACATAAAAACATAATTTTAACAATTTCTGTACACTTTTTTGAAAAAAATCTTCCTAGTATAACCATAATACCTGATGATTATGTTTTAGATAAACGTATTCCACGAATTATGTGTTTATATAATTCTTTGCAATACTTAGCAGTCATAATAATACAACTCGCATACCAAGCAAGACAACATTATTAAATACAAAATTCCCATCAAAGCAATACAATTATTTCCATTGCCATTCGTTTGTGCATTTTGGGGCGAGAAGAGACGTTCATTTTTTTCTTCATAAATCTTTTTTATATAAATGTAGTGTAAAAACACTGGATCAGTGCTTGGAATAGTAAAAGAGAATAGGAAGGAAAAAAGCATGACACCCATTCTTCTCCATCTGTGCTTCCCAGGTAGAGTCTGCCGCATTTTCTAGGGATTGATCCTCCATGGTTACTGCTTAGTGAGATTTAGTGTTGAACCACATGACCTCGGTGTCTCCCATGTTGATCATGAGACCTAGTTGTTTGCTGTTCGTGTAAGGTCTTTAATTGCATTTGTGTGTGTGTTCCTAAGATCAGAGCCAAGTCATCTGAAAAATACTTGGTGGCATGTGGAAAGGGTTTAACCTGAGGTGTGATGATGTGATGTCTCCCTCTAGTGGTCGTATAGGTGTAATGCAGCATGTAATGACAGTCGACTATTAACGGTTGGGAAGACCGATTATCAAACTTCACAACTACTATGATATTTTAACATAAACGAGAAAAGCTATAATATCTATACAATTTCATAAGATGTGACATAAGATATAAGGGCTGGCAGTCAAACCCCACTACAAGAGAATTGCTTATAGCACACTTCAAACAATCATCACAAGTTAAATCCATAAGATTTGTAGTTGAATAAAATGATTTCCGTTACCATACTCTTTGTGTAAATCTGATGGCACACGGCTGATGAACCTCACATTCAACAAATGACACAGTCAGAACCTTTCTTTGGCGCAGGGGGAGGTGCTGGTGCTGGTACATATGCATTATATGAGGCTACCGATGCAGGTGCTGGTCTCGGTGCAGGTGCTGGTCTTGGTGCAGGTGTATTATACTGGTAATATGCTGTGTTATATGAGGCTGCCGGCGCAGGGGCAGGTGCTGGTCTCGGTGCAGGTGTACTAAAGTATGAGGTCGTCTTCATCTCGTACTTGATGAGATACTCGGGGTAGATCTGGTGCTTCTCAAACACCACAAATATGGATGGGTTACTGCCGTCATTCACGCAGCTGTCGTAGAAGATGGTGTCCCCGCCGTCTTTGGAGGGAGGTCGAACGTACTGGGCACACCCGGCGGTGTAGTCGCCCACAAGCACACGGGACACGAACATGAACTTGACGGTGGAATCACCGGTGTAGTTATGGGAGTATTGGGCATCCCTGGCAAAGTAGCTGCCTGAGATTGAACAAAGAAATGGGATATGTCGGCAAGGCTTCTTTTTATCTGGTTCACCATGTAGAACAGTTTAACTTTTTCATGTCACAAACCCCCAAATTTACTCTCAGACTCACAGTGGTGATACTGAAACATATTATTAGCATAGTGACTCAAACATTATAATACTTTCAAGCAAATGTAATTATAGTTAAATTAATGCCGTCATTTGCCTGGGGACCCCCTGGAACCCTCTCAAGGACCCCTGCAGTGGCGTTGGATGTTAATTTGTTGCTTAGAAATGTATTCATTTGTAGATATAACTGAATAGCACAGCCGCGCAGCTGCGCAGCCACACATTATAGCCACTTACAGTAAGCCCTATATACTTTGTTGTATGACAATAGCGAAAATTATTATAATATATGTATACATATCTTTTTATTTATACATTTTTTTGAACATTTCCGCTTCTAATAACATTCCCAAAATAGGGATGCAAGGTTTAATGTTGTTAAATAATTACAAGTATAAAACGTAACTTAAATACTCAACTCACCTTTCCCGTAAGCAGTACCATGTGTGCCACAAATTCTCCAGTCAAAGTTGTGGAGGCAGATGGTGTCTGTATGTTTGGACTCCGTGCCATGGAAGAGCTTCCTCTCTACCACATTCTGACCTCCATTGTTCTTCTTCATCAGATCCTTTTGCCTTTTCGTAATCCAAGAAGAGGAGAAATTATAAACCTATATTGCACGTGGTCAATACTATCATACAGTTTGCATGGCAGTTCAGATATAGCAAAGAACAGCGTCGATATGACAGGTCAAGTGATATTTCAGTTCTGTTTTAACGACGTACCACTGAAAGACTTCCCAAAGTGCTTTGTTCTGAATCCGTTCTATCTGGTGAATGTCCACTCCTGTCAGGGTGTTGCGAAATAGACCCTCGATTTCCTTGTATTCCACCGAGGCGGTTGTAAGGGCAACTCGCTGGAGGGGAAAGAGGATATGGAGTCACGTTAGTTATAATGTTCCCCAAAGGAGCACCACTAAAGTTGTACCACAAACCTGTGGTAAAGGTCCTGCTGAAATGAACTACCAGTGTTTTGTTTTGGGAGGGGGCAGATTAATAGAATAAATAGAAGAATGTGAAATTAAAATGACTCTTAATTTGTCTTATATTCATAGCTACAAACATTGTGGGAGGGTAGGAGTGTGTATTAGCGTGTGTGTGCGTGCGCGCATGGCTAGCAGTTAAGAGTATGGATTTTTTAGGAGGAAAAGGGGAAGCGGATTGACATTTTGAAGGTTATTTCTTCTTGGGAACGGTGATGCATTTAACTTTTCAGCAGTAAACTAAGCAAAGCAGAACAGAGTTGATTCCGATTCTGAGCGGGTTTGAGTGAGTGTCACACGTCAGGCAGGGTTGTTGACACATGCACTGTGCATGAAATCAGGAAATTAATGGGAGAAATGAGTAATCGGGAGAACAGTGGGAGAAATTGTAAAACATTGTTTGACTCCTGTGAGAATCGGGAGTGCTGGCAAAAATGTGGCACTCATTTGATGCCTCATACTGCACATGTAAAAGTCTTTACAGTTATCAATTACTATGCAAACTACATGAATCAAGCAGTTCACTTTGATTTAAAATACTTCTTCAGGAAGTTCCACCATATGCCACAACTAATGCCTCAAAGTAGTGGGGAAGACATAGTCGAGTTTGCATTGATGGATTAAGGCAGTGTATATCAACCTTTTTTGTGCCAAGGCACACCTGGCATAGCCAAAAGATCCCAGGGCACACCTAGATATACGGTATATATATATATATAATTATATGTATATACACACACACACACTAGGGGTGTCATGAAACAATACGATACGATATTGGGCACACAACTTCGATACGATATGCACTTTTTTATTATGAAATCATATGAGGGAGAAAAAAAGCAAATGCAAACAAATATTTCTGTTTTTGCATTATTCAGACATGCAAACTTGTAGCTTTTCAGCTTCCACTAGCCGTTTTGAATCCAAATAGGGCAATAGTGTGACACCTGACCCGAAAAAAAACAGCATGTTGTCACCCTTTTCACCTCGGGGCTGTTTGCACGCCTGATTATTATTATTGTAAAAAAAAAAAAAAAAAAAGTTTTTTTTTCAAAATGATATTTTTTCAAACCTTCTTCAAACGGCGCGGCACACCTCAGCAGTAGCCCCGGCCCAAAATTGGGACGTTTGCCAGGGTTGATATACACTGGATTAAGGCCTCACAACTTGAAAAATGAGTTCCAACAGAGTACTGCAGCACCTACAGCCAAGATTACCATTCAAGAAATAATTGGCCTTGACAGCCATACCAGGCACTGCATCACAAATCTCTGACCTTACCAGACACAATAATATTGTTTCCCCGAGAACACTTTGGCCTATACACTGTATCTACTGTATAAAGTTAAAGTTGTCTGTGGATAAATATGCCCATAAATGGCCATGCCTGATGCACAGCCCTTTACAGACTGACACGGCCCACAACACTGCTTAGTTCACTTTTGCTCACGGCAGGTCAGGATAATCTGAAACTGCCTTTTAAATCGACAACTCACAGAAATTAGACAAAATGAAAAGGTAGACATTTGCTGAAAAGTACGATTTTTTGCATCTATGATATTAATATATACAGTATATTAGTATTGTATTTATTAATTTACTATATAGTACAACCGAAACTGAAATGGCCATGGCCATTAGCAGCCACTAGCAGAGTTTGATGACAACCCACAGGTCGCCTATGGAGACATTCCAATACATCTCATCCAGCTGCTGTTTAGTCAGCAACTAAACAGCTGTTTAATGAGCAGCTGTATAGTTAGCTGAAAATATATTTTCAGGTGGGGTCACAATTTCATCCAATCAGGACAGAGAACCCATCTATCAGATTGTCTCGTATTTTTTTGTTTCATCACTTACAATTTCACTTGTTTATCCAGCAAAATTGGTATCCTGACCTAAAAATGAATTTTCTAATTACTAAAGAGCTGTAGAGACGGGGAGGCCCCTCTTACTGAACCAACACTCTGTAGCCCCCCTTTAACCATTTCTTCTGTGCCCTATATGACAAAGTTTCATGCAAATCAGTTTATAAATGTTGGAGATCAATCAAAATAACACCTATCTATCCAACTCCATTGGCAGAGATAAATATGTCTAGAAGCAGTATATTTCGTGGAGTTTAGAAGTGAGTAGGAAGCTTGTAGCGCTGCCACACATGTGTAAAAGAGGATTTAGTTTTATAATGGCATTTAAAAGTTTATGCCTATGAATTAAAATATTCCTTAAATTAACGCCATCCTTTAAGGGTAAGGTCCTATCTTTTGTGATGTCTATGTTTCATTTTGTTATTGTTTGGGGGGGTTAAACGTTTATGCTTTCATTTTGATGTATTGTGATTGATTGATTGACATTGATTGACGGGTCTGTCTGGGAATGACTGACGCACCATATAGTGTGCGGAAGCTGCCGGCTCGCGGCCCCGAAACGAGACAACAAACCGACAGGGAGTCCACGGGAGACCTGGTCCAGTTTGATTATTTATTTGTCTAGTTCTAAGCTATAGGTGGAACATAGCAAAGGCCACATTAACTGTCAATACTCACCGTTAAAGGGAAGAGCTGCGGGACATTCTTCTGACTGGTGAGACCGTTTATATTTTGTTTATATCCAGCGTGGATTACTTTTCTTTTCTCCGTGGAGATCCGAGCTTTTTGGATTATACCGCTTCTGGAGTGGATTAAGTTTCTTTTGGATTTCTTTTGGATTACTTTTTTCGTGCTGTTTGGGGAGCGTTTGGAGACGCTACACGGAACTATATTGGAACAATAGGAGCGTGCGCGCGAGCGTGCGCGAGACGCGGACTTTACCGTCGGCCGCTTCATGATCTGCTATATTTGGGCAATGCATGTATTATTTTCCTGTCATTAAGGAGTAGATAAAAGGGTTAAAATTGACACAAACTTTCGTGCTTTATTTCTGGCTGTGTTTATTTGCTGTATATTTATTGAAGTGCACTACTCTCAGCCTAATCAATTGTATCTGAAGAGATCATTCACAACCCGTGATTTAAAAATTAGTAATAGTCAAATATATAATATCTGACCGTTACATAAGGTGGCCCGTACGGGGAATGATTTAAATTGATTTTGTTTTGTTTGTTTTGTATTGAACATTGAACAATATGGCAGAACACCCAGTAGATACAGCCGAAGTTATTGCTGCTCCCTCTACTCCAGTGAATGAAAGTATGCCTTTATTTGCTGACCCAGATTTCACTGCAGGACCTTTTGTCACAAGGAGAAATCCTACTGATGAAATATCCTCTTTGTTGAGTGATTTGTACATAGAAAATGACGAAGTTAAAGCACCTGGTGAAAATGACGATGATAATGATGGTGATGATGACGATGATGATGATGATGATGATGACGATGAGGGGGATGATGATGGTGATGGGGTTGAGGCTGAATCAAATGTCACTGGTGACAGACAGGGAATACAGTATGTTACCCAGGCTGATTTTGGGCAGCTTAAAGACCAAGTGAATGCTATGAGGGCTGATTATGGGGAACTTAAAGGGAAGGTGAATTCCCTGAAGGAACAGGTGGTTAAGCTGGAAACTGATTTCAGAGATTCTGTAGACAGTGCCCTGAATAGAGAGACCCACCTAAGGAACTCCCTTGACACTGCCCTAGCCAAGGTGGACGAGGGAACTACGGCAAGCATACAGAGACTAGAAAGAGAGACAGTGAACTGTATGTTACGTAGGGATGACAAATGGAAGAAGGAGCTTGGTAGCTTAAGACCAACAAGCACTCCTGTGGCAAACCGAACCAGGACGGTAGCGGTTTCTACAGATGTCAGCTCCATAGCACCCCCTAGATCCCATAGTCTGCCTGGTGCACATTCACTCTCCTCTCCGTCGTACTCCAAACCTCCCGTGAAGTTGGAGTTTCCTACATTCGGCGCCACGACTGAAACTTCTGATGTCCTTGCCTTCGTCGAGGAGTGTGAGAACTTCCTTGGGCTCAGACCCCTCTCCAACCCGGAACTCTTAGGAGCACTGTCTTCTGTCTTCAAGGGGCCAGCACTCAGCTGGTGGAAGGCTGAAAAAAGCCAAGTTCAGGACTGGGTCTCATTTAAGAATGCCTTCATGTCTGCTTTCCTTCCCTCTGACTACATGACTGAAGTAGAGGAGAGATTGAGGGCCATGGTGCAGAAACCAGAACAATGTCTCAGGGACTTTGCTTATGATTATCGTGCACTATGTCTCAAGTGGAAGCGAGACATGCCAGAGGACGAGATAGTGAGACGCATCCTGAGTAACCTCAACCCGAAAGTGGCTGGCTGCCTGAGGGGGACGGTGACGACAGTGACCCAGCTGGTGAAAGTGGGTTCCATGGTGGAGAAGGACTTCTCAGGGTCCCAGGAGTACTGGCAGAGGGTGAAGGCAAGTACCGAAAAACAGGGGAAGAAGGAGAAGAAACAGTCTCAGAAAACAGCAGAGCTTTCAGTAGTACAACACCAGGGCTACAAAAAGAAATAACCCAGGATCCTGTTAGTCCCAGTTACCATCAAGGGAATATCAGTAGAAGCCGTTGTGGACACTGGGAGTTCATACACGCTGATTAAGGAAAGTCTGTGGAAGCGGATCATGTTACCCGACGAAACCCTCTTACCGGCAGAGAGACAGGAATTTGTCCTAGCCGATGGAACAGCTCACCAAGCAGTGGGAAAGATAGGTCTCTGCTTCGACTGGCACGGTATGAAAACTACTATCGACACCCATGTGATGCAGGACCGCCATCTTGTGTTCCCATTAATCCTTGGGCTGGACCTCCTTTCTGAAACCGGTGCCATTCTTGATCTGGCTAAGAAGAGGTATGGGTTGAAATCAGGTAAAGGTTACACCTATTATCCATTCTTATGCCAGAACCCCAACTCCAGCTTGTGGGACAAGTCTCCCTCCATCATGTACCAACCAGGCATTCGCCTCTACTACGCCTTACCACCAGGGGAGATGAGAAGTTGCTGGGCTTCCACTGTCCAGAGAGAGTCAGTGGCGCCCTACGACACGGACAGCCCGGAGGAGCTACACCAGCTCATGGGAGACTGGCCCACCGTCACGTCCAGTATACTGGGGAAGACGTTGGTGGAGAAACACACCATCTTCCTGCAGGATGAAGTGCCGGTGCGGTCCAAGGCTTATCGTGTCTCCCCCCTGAAGAAGAAGGTCATCGAAGACCATGTGGAGAGAATGCTCGTGGATGGAATCATTGAGCCGTCGCAGTCAGCTTGGTCATCCCCTGTGGTCCTAGTAAACAAACCTGATGGATCCTATAGGTTTTGTGTGGACTATAGGCGGGTCAATGCCAAGACCTTACCAGACGCTTATCCGATGCCCATCATTCACGACATCCTTGAATCCCTGGAAGGTGCCTCCTGGTTCAGTTCTTTGGACTTGCAGTCTGGTTACTGGCAGGTGGCAATGGCAGAGGAGAGCAAGCCGAAGACTGCTTTCATAACATCTCTTGGCCTGTTCCAGTTTAAGGCCATGCCATTCGGTCTGCGGAATGCGGCAGCCTCCTTTCAACGTTTGATGGAGAGGGTCTTGGCGGAGTTGAGAGGAAAGCTATGCTTCGTGTACATTGATGACATCATTGTGTATTCTCGCTCCAAAGAGCAGCATCTTCGGGACTTAGAATCTGTCTTTCAGAAGTTGCATGCTGCCAATCTCAGCCTCAACATGAAAAAGTGCCACTTCTTCAAGCGAGAACTGAAGTTTCTTGGACACATTGTCTCCAACCGAGGCGTGGAGGTCGATCCATCCAAGACCCAAGCTGTGTCGGACTACCCTGTCCCTCGGGACCTAAAAGCCGTACAGCGTTTCTTGGGGCTTGCGGGATGGTATCACAAATTCATACCCCGGTTTGCGGACATGGCAGCTCCACTAAACAACCTCAAGAGGAAGGGAGTGGAATGGAACTGGACCATGGAGTGCCAAGACAGCATGGATGCTCTGAAACAGGCGTTGCAGAGTACACCGGTGTTGGCTCAACCCAATACCGCCCTGCCATTCCAGGTACACACGGACGCCAGCGAAGTGGGTCTCGGAGCCATCCTCTCCCAAATCACGAGGATGGTGAGCACGTAATATCTTACGCGTCGAGGGGACTCCGAGGCCCAGAGCGGAATTATTCCACTTCGGAGAAGGAGTGCCTGGCAGTTGTCTGGGCGGTGGAAAAATGGAGGCACTATCTGGAGGGACCAGAGTTCAATGTCTTCACCGACCACGCTGCACTGTCCTGGGCTTTCAACTGTCCGAAGACCACATCTCGGCTGACTCGGTGGATACTCCGTTTGCAGCAATTCACCTTCAAGGTTCATTATCGAAAGGGTTGTCTGAACGCCGCCCCGGATGCACTGTCCAGAGCCTATGAACCACTCTCCATTCACTCATCACCCTGTCTGGTCATCTCCTCCAAAAGCCACTCTGACCTACCGACCACCTTGGCAGAATTGGCCCAGGCACAGGAGAAGGACCAGGTAGTATGTGACTTGAGGGGGGACATTGGTCAGTCAACATCTCCGCCGGATCGCATCGGCTTCTTCGAACACCAAGGGGTATTGTACCGAAGAGTTCCGGTGAAAAACCAGGGAGAAAAATGGCAGTTGGTTGTTCCTCAGTCTCTGGTGCCAGAATTCCTTCGGTACTTCCATGACAATCCTTTGGGTGGCCATCTGGGCAGGCTGAAGACCCTGTTGAGAGTTCTGGAGGTGGCTTGGTGGGCAAACGTCCGCAAGGACGTATGGGATCATACGAAGATCTGTGCCACCTGTCAGCAGTACAAGGCTGACAACACTAAGCCGTCAGGGTTACTGCAGAGCACCCAAGTCACCGCACCCGGGGTGATGCTCGGAATCGACCTCATGGGACCATTCCCAAGGAGCAAGAGCGGCAACTGTTACCTTCTGGTGGTGGTGGACTATTACTCCAAGTGGGTGGAGATGTTCCCCTTGAGAGACAGCAAAACACCTCGTCTCATCAAGATCCTCAGGGAGGAAATCTTCACCCGCTGGGGGGTGCCGTTGTACCTGGTTTCGGACAGAGGACCACAATTCACTGCCAACTTGCTGATGGACCTCTGCAAGGCTTGGGGTGTTATCCAGAAGCTCACCACCAGTTATCATCCACAAACCAACCTTACAGAGCGTGTCAACCGGACACTGAAAACCATGATTGCATCATTCGTCGGCCAGCATCATAACACCTGGGACCAGTGGCTACCGGAGTTCCGTTTTGCCCTCAACACCGCCCAACAGGAGACTACAGGCAAAGTCCCTGCTGAGCTTGCCTTGGGCAGGAAGCTCCAAGGTCCACTGGAGAGGCTGATAAACAAACCACCATCTCCTGAACAGCAAGCCGCTTACGATCTGGTGGAGAGACAGCAGAAGATGGCGGAGGAGGTCAGGAGGAGAGTGGGTGTGCACCAGGCTAGACAAGCTAGGTATTATAATGCCCGCAGGAAAGATGCGCACTTCCAGCCGGGTGACCTAGTCTGGGTCAGGACGCATCCTCTCTCGAAAGCCAGTGACAAGTTCTCAGCTAAGCTTGCGCCGAAGTGGGAAGGGCCAGCGAAAATACTGAGAAAATTAGGGCCGGTAAATTACCGAATAGGATGGAATAACCCACCTGATAAACAGGACACAATAAATGTGGTCAACATAAAAAAGTTCTATGGCACCTCACCCTAGAAGCCGCTGGCTGGAGGGGGGGTCTATGTAGCGCTGCCACACATGTGTAAAAGAGGATTTAGTTTTATAATGGCATTTAAAAGTTTATGCCTATGAATTAAAATATTCCTTAAATTAACGCCATCCTTTAAGGGTAAGGTCCTATCTTTTGTGATGTCTATGTTTCATTTTGTTATTGTTTGGGGGGGTTAAACGTTTATGCTTTCATTTTGATGTATTGTGATTGATTGATTGACATTGATTGACGGGTCTGTCTGGGAATGACTGACGCACCATATAGTGTGCGGAAGCTGCCGGCTCGCGGCCCCGAAACGAGACAACAAACCGACAGGGAGTCCACGGGAGACCTGGTCCAGTTTGATTATTTATTTGTCTAGTTCTAAGCTATAGGTGGAACATAGCAAAGGCCACATTAACTGTCAATACTCACCGTTAAAGGGAAGAGCTGCGGAACATTCTTCTGACTGGTGAGACCGTTTATATTTTGTTTATATCCAGCGTGGATTACTTTTTTCTCCGTGGAGATCCGAGCTTTTTGGATTATACCGCTTCTGGAGTGGATTAAGTTTCTTTTGGATTTCTTTTGGATTACTTTTTTCGTGCTGTTTGGGGAGCGTTTGGAGACGCTACACGGAACTATATTGGAACAATAGGAGCGTGCGCGCGAGCGTGCACGAGACGCGGACTTTACCGTCGGCCGCTTCATGATCTGCTATATTTGGGCAATGCATGTATTATTTTCCTGTCATTAAGGAGTAGATAAAAGGGTTAAAATTGACACAAACTTTCGTGCTTTATTTCTGGCTGTGTTTATTTGCTGTATATTTATTGAAGTGCACTACTCTCAGCCTAATCAATTGTATCTGAAGAGATCATTCACAACCCGTGATTTAAAAATTAGTAATAGTCAAATATATAATATCTGACCGTTACAAGCTGTGAGCTGCAGAGAGTAAGTATGTATTAATTTATAAGCTATGGGTAACAACACACTGCAGTGAAAGCCAATCCAGACGGATGTGAAAACAGAAATGGTCAAAATGATATGATCCTTTAAGATTTGAGGGGCCCTTGATGACAGTGGATCTTATTTGGGGTACTTAGGTACTTTTCCTTACTATGTTACAGTTTAAAGTTCCATTGTATGAATGAAATAAAATACCTTGTATCCCGTTTCAGGAGTCTGTGACTTGTCCCAGTGTGCTGGCAGAGCTGTGGAATTTGATTGATTCCGTGCAGGCCTTCGGCTGAAGAAATGTAGATTTACAAAACTATTTTGTCAATATCAGAAACAATCATGTCTGTAGCCTCTTCTCAACTCTTAAGCCAATCAAAAATGTATATAGTTGAAATTTCTCGTGTTAGAAACGTTCAACAAATTACCTTGTTTTTATTACTTGTGCTTCAGCTGAAGAAACAAAGACAGGCCGTCTTCTCACCAGCCTCTTGGTGCCATATCGTTTATTAGTTTGGATCATATCTGAGAAAGAAAAGTGATAATACAATATATGTATATACTTCGAAATGGCTTCAATACATGTGGCAGAGTTTTAACCCATTAAGACCTGGAACGCATCCGTGTCACTCTAGATTTCTTTGGCTATTTAAAAATAGCAGATCTACAAGCTCATAGCGCTGCACCGAGTGCCGCGCCATGAGCTTGTAGATCTGCTATTCTTGGAAAAATCGTGAAAATGTGTGCAAATCTTTGAATATATATATTTTTTTAAAGCGAACATTTGTAACTCAAATCTTTGCTTCTGGGGGTCCCTGGAACAAAACATTTTGAGATGGGGGTCCGCGGCCAAATTCATATAATTTTGGGGGTCCTTGACATGAAAAGGTTTTGATCACACCACTGTACTTTACTTTATTTGATTATTTGGACAAATAAAGAGAATACCAACGTTTTTTTTCTGAAAACTGTTAGGATTTAGAAGATTTTTTATTTTGATCAGCCTCAGGTCTTAATGGGTTAATGAGCCAAGTTGAACAATGCATTTTCACCTTGGAAACTAAGCGTGTATGTCTGTGAACCAGCAGTGAACTCCACCTCAGCCTTGTCATCACTCTGGAACTTCTGCTCCAGGTCTGCACTGCTGACCTGAAAGTAAAAATACCTACAAATTGTACTTAAGTGCAGTACTTGAGTAAATGTACTTAGTTACTTTACACCACTGCCCATTTTTTACCACTGGGCACATCTGCAGTGTTAACACTCTGGACTAGTGTTGCATATTGAAAATAGCCGATCTACAAGCTCACCACGCACTGCGATGCAACGCATTGTTAGCTTGTAGATCTTTTTGGGGGGCGTGCGACTCCGGCACGCAACCAAGTATAAATTAAGCATTATGAATTGTCTTAATATTTGTGAAGCAATTGGGAAGCTGGGACTAAGTTGTCCTTTCTGTATCGTTAATGGCCTTTCACTCACAGCTGAGGCGTACAGGTTCCAGGTTCCGAACTCGTCCTCCCAGTACCAGGCCCACTCCGTGGTGAGAATGAAGGTAGGCTGAAGCACAGAAGAGACGGTGGAGAGACGCCGGGCACTGTTAGGTCCACAGGTCATGGTGTCAAAGCACACAGGCTGGATACTGCTACTATAGAAAAACAAAACAAAAAACATAATGCACGTTATACTGTATTTCTGAAGTATTGACTAGCAGGGCAAAGGAGCAGGTACAAGCTCATGATTTTATTACTACAGTACACTGTCTCCCTCAGGTAAAGATAAACCTTTGTGACAAATGCACATTATATTATTATATTTATCTGCTTGATCTATGGGTGTTATTTTATACGTGTGATATGTAACATCTGCCCGACTTAGGCATGTTATTATATACGTGTGATGTGTAACATGTTGGAATGGACACTATGAGCAATTTGAACATTTCCTATTCACGTGAGGGGTAATGGGTCTGATCACTGGGGGTGATTGAGTGATTGATGCCACACTCTACTTGACAAATAGAGGGTGTGGTGCACGCAGAGGACAGGTCATACAAACCTGTGTAGCAGTGGCGACAGGAGAGAGAGAGAGAGAGAGAGATCTCCTCCAGGCGCCAGTATTACTGAGTTTAAGTTAAAAGTTTGAACATAATAGTAAGCTGCAGCCAACAACAAGGAACTTCGAGCCCAGCGGACTCGCGGAAGAAAGGACCTACCGGTGCTGCCGGGGAACTCGAGTGCTGTAGTGTTTGTGTACGAGATGCCGGTCTGTGTTGGAGTCGGGAGGAGCCGAGGCCGGTGAGACAAACCCAAGCGTCCAGTTTCTTTATGGATTACAATTTATAGGGGTACCCCGCCCGAACTTAAGTTATTATTTGGACCGTTTGTGCGGAAGACCGTTTACATTTTCGTTTGGATATAAGGACAATAGACACTCTCGAGACCACGCCCCACGAGAGGCCGTTCGGATCATAATTTTATTGTTATTGTTTGTCCAGCGAGTAGGCGACTGTCCGTGCAGCGCTCTGAATAAGTGACTGAAGTTGTAACTTTGTTTATTGTTCACTGGTGAATCTGTGATTTGAGGGGTTTGTGAGAGGAAGTACTGTTTTGTTTATCTGTTTATTTATTTCGTTTATTAGGGAAAGAGATGGGGACAGAAGTTTATTTAAGCCAGAATTGTGTTATTTGTTTACCATTTATTTTGTCAATTGTTTAATTTGTGGCTTATTCTATATAAAGTAATTTCAGTTCAAACCTGCCGATCCCGTTGTTTTTCCTTTAGTTCATAATTTCCCTTTCAAGGTAAAGGCCGATTGTTACACCTTTATTGATCCCTGGAGCGGACATTCAGGTGTCATAGCAGCAACAGTAGTGGGAATGAAACCCAGGAGAGCATACTGTAGGTGCCGATTCCAGAGGCGCTTCAGGCCAGGCTAATGTTCCGCCCAGAATATGGATGCAGGGGTTCAAGTGGTTAATATGCATTTAACTGTTTTGAGCCTGCACTGGCAGAAGTGTAAATCTGCGCTTGAGCAGTGTGTCAGCTACCAAACCAAGACAAGACCCAAAAAAAAAGTGATTTAGAATGCTCAAACAAGCACAGAGAACACGATGATGGCGAGGTAGTGTGATAGCAACCTCAGTGCTCTGAGGTTTATTAAGCACATAGAGCGAACACAAACATTTACACAAGCCATATTACATGACTGGAAGATATTAGTCATATAGCTGATACAGAAGTTAACAAGACAAGGCAAGACAGGAGCAGACAGACCAGACGCGGTACAAACATTATGCTGGGATAAGGAGAAAAGTACTGTGCAAACACGTTATCCATATGATTACACAGGTTAGGAGGAGTATAGTCATAAGATAATGTACAGATACTGGGATGGGTGAAGCCTCATGCATATTACAATGCTGGCGCTGCATGCGCACCCAAAATAAATAATGCGCGGCACATCAGACGGCGCGAGGCGCTTTTGCGTACCAACAGCTGGGACAGGTGTGCCCCCCGTTGACAAAACTGTCCCGGGGGGCACCGTGCTGAATCTCCCGCCCCCCCCACCCCCCCCCCAAAACGGGACCATTTATTTGGTGCGCACCAAGTCACATCTCCAGGTGCTCTTCTGAGTACTAGACCAAAAAAGTTATGTGCACCCCTATATACAGTATATCTGCATTGGAACTCTGAAAGAGAGAACATGTACGATCTAACGTGTGTTTGTGGCAGTGTATGCTAGAGCAATGGTGCTTGGAAATTCTCTGTCTGTGTGGGTTTGTGCATAATGTGGGTGAGAGTGCATGTAAATGAGTGTTAAGAGGATGGGAGGGATTATATTGTGTGTGCATTAGTATTTTATGATAGTTTTGTGTACTTTTTGCACCATGACGATTAGAATTTCCCTACCCGGGACAATAAAGTTTACCTTGACCTGTTATTTTAGTCTATCATGTTGATTGTTGAAATGTCTCTTTAGCACTCTTTGGCACTTTGTAACACATTTTTGAAAGGTGCTATACTAGTACATACTCGTATGTCTTTTTAGGGTCACAGTAGTCTTTCTCGATCGCCTCGTTGTTGGGCAAAGCAACCCACTGTCGCCCGTCTCTGACTTCCCATCTGTAGGGCAGCGTGGAATGGGCTTTGAAACACCTGTCTGAAACGGCAGAAAACCACAGCATTACAACAGGCTCCTTTAAATTAAATGGAGATTAACACCATGAACAAACATGAAGATTAGTTTTAGAAACACAAGACAATATAATAATTCCTTTTCATATGGATAATAGTAGCTTAAAAGTACTGTTTATTACTACTCACCGGTATGTATACAGTGGCCCTTGATGAAGTACATGCATATCTCAGTTGTATCTAAGAAAACAAAAAATATTCTCTTGTGAATGAATAGCTTACCATGCAACTAACGCTTTAGAGCATTGGTTCTCAAAGTGGGGTCCGGGGACCCCCAGGGGTCCTTGAGGGAGTTCCAGGGGGTCCCCAGGTAAATGATGGATAGTTAGGAACTGAATGGACCCTTATGGGTCTGTAACTATGAGAGTGTACAAATGGAACGGGTCCATTTGGTTCACTCTCATAGTGAACCACTCTCAGAGTTAAATAAACATTGATTTTACAATATAAATTGGGGTCCCAGATATAGAAATACCATTAAATGGGGGTCCGTAGCCTAACGCATGTCAAACTGGGGGTCGTTGAAATTAAAATGGTTGAGAATCACTGCTAGAGCCGTAAAAATCTTCTATTATGGGGAGTCCCTAGCATATCTTTTCAAATGGGGGTCCGCAAGCTAATAAGTATCAATTTGGGGGTCCTTGACATGAAAAAGTTTGAGAACCACTGCTTTACCTTTCATGGACTGTCTGTTGTTTTTCTTGCCAGGCGGTCCAGGGACATCATTGGAAGGTGCAATGCCCATGGCACCTGCAGCAGCACCAAGGAGATCATCAAGGATATCATCAACAGAACCAGCTCTGCGCTGCGGTTGTCGTTGTTGTTGTTGTTGTTCGTTGTGCTTGCTGTTGTGGCGCTCTTCAAGGTTCAAGGTCTGTTTGTTCATGTAAACAAACTTCATAGAGGAAAGCATGTGGTTTGTCACCCCTCTACCTTGCAGAGTTTTCAATGGGTGGGGCTCATAGAAATCATGCGCCTTTGGGCAGTTACAGACAGCCTTCAGGTATCTCTCGCAGATGTGGAGCCTTGTGCAATTTTCACCCTTCTGGCACCTGTCATTGTTGTAGTCGAAGCATATCTAATAAGAAAATGATGAGAAATGGTGGTGGGCACATAACATGTGTAAGTCAAATATTTAGTGTTGTTCTATTCAGACACAAAAACAAACGTACGTACACGTACACACACACACACACAATCTTTCCAAAAATAAAAATGCATTATCAATATTTCAGTCAATTTAAATTCAGTTTCATACATGTTGATCCATCAGTATATGCACTTTAAATAAATACATAAATAAATAGGCTAAATAGCAGAACTCCCATCGCAATGCGTTATAAAGAACAGTGGTTCCCAAACCTTTTAGCTCAAGACCCAAAAGAGGAATCAGATGTTTGCCGGGACTCAAACTATTGAAAATAGCAGATCTACAAGCAGATCTGCTATTTTCACTACTTCTTAAACATTTGTTTTCTAATTAAGGGAATGTCTTTGATTGTTGGTTTATTCATGATTTTTTTATTTTTGAATGTTAGTGGAAATATTTATAAAAATATTAAAAAATTATAATAATGAATGACAAATTTTAGGAAACAAAATAAAGGGATATAACTCGTGACCCACGAAAATTGAGCCGTGACCCACAAATGGGTCCCCGAACCATTGTTTGGGAAACAGTGATAAAGAACATACAGCAGCTCACTTACAGCCGGAAGCAGTGACTGGTCATTCTGGAGCAACAAGGTGCGAAGTTCATTCATGGTCAGATCCGCCAAGCCCTGTCCTCTTAGAACTGAAGCATTCTGCAAGGAGTTCACTTCGTGTCCGAACTTACATGGTCTCCTATAAGAAGTAGTTGTTGTAAACATGGTTGTCAAATTGGAGAAACATATGGCCCCAGGCTAGCCCCTACGGAACCTCTCCCTCCGCTGTATAGCTCCGAGATGAGGTTCCTCGTTTGTCGGTGCCGTTTTAGCAGGACATTGTCGCACATTTCCCACTTTACATGTTTCTTACCCCTTTCTGCACATCGTATCCAAAAAGTAAAGGTTTTCTGAAATGTTCTCAGATGTTTTAAGTTCTAGCGCACAATAAAAGCTATCCAACGAGTTGAAAAAAGTATTTAATTCGCCTCTCTCCTCAGACGGTTCCATAATATTTTGCATTAGAAGATGCAATTCAACATTTGAGCAGTAATGTATTCTCGGCGGGCGCAACTTCCGGGTATGCCTTAAAAACATTTAGGAGAGAAGCTATTTAAACGCTTTTTCAACTCGTTGGATAGATTGTATTGCGCGCTAGAACTTAAAACATCTGAGAGCATTTCAGGAAACCTTTACTTTTTGGATACGATGTGCAGAAAGGGGTAAGAAACATGTAAAGTGGAAAATATTCCTAACACATTTTAAATGTCCTGCTAAAACGGCACCGAGGCGATAAACGAGGAACCTCATCTCGGACCTATAGAGACACACGGGGACTACAAATTTCACGCCCACTTTTGAGACAGCGCCGCTACTCGAGGTCCGTTAGAACGATGAACTGCAGCTGCCAATGCATTCCCTATGAGAGGATATGAAAGTTAGCCTACTTTTAAAATTATCCTGCATTAACTGAAGACGATATTGATTTAAATAAAAATATGTTTCCAAATGTATGGAGTGTCTTTGTCAACATATCTTCTTGTTTTCTTAATAGTTGATGTGTTTCACATTTAATTTGCCACTTTAACGAGTTACCCATAATGCTAACACAGCAGAGGGTAGACAGCAGACAGGCATTTCAGTGACATCACTGTCTTTACGAGCGCCGAGCGCCGACCGACAGCGTACCCACTGTAGAGGCAGGAGAGGCAGTCGCCTGCCCAACTAAGATCTCGCCTCCCCTAAAAAAATAAATAACCCGAAAATGTGTCATTGCGTGCTTAATGTCCTCAAAGTCACGCATCCAACAAGCTTTGAACTGAGCAGATTGGACCTTCTGTTCCAGAGATAATGACCAAAACCTATTGAAAACGGCCACTTTCGCCAGTTTTCTGGGTATTGAAAACCTCAAGGGATGCGTCCGTGATGCGACCACTTAAAGTCTGGATCTCCGATGCTAGCGGTTTTGACATACTGATGGAGTATATTATAGTATATTGTGGGTAGTATATCGAGATGAAAGATATGGGACATTAAAAAGGACAAATTAAACAAATGGGACAGATTATTAGAACACAAAAAAAATCGCTACAGCCTCAGTAGTTAACCAGTGAAATGACGGTATTTTACAATGCCTCTCATAGAGATTGCATTGAGAGCTGCAGTTCATCGTTCTAACGGACCCCGAGTGTCAAAAGTGGGCGTGGATTTGTAGGCCTTCCGCTTCCGGCCGTGTGTCTCTATACAGTGGAGGGAGAGGTTCCGATTGGAGCTAGCCCAAGGCCAGCCAGGCGTTTTACACACTAAAACATGGCATGACTCACTGGCCTAACTAACAGCTGGACAAAACTCTGCCTTCGATTAGGCTAAAATACAATTAATTAATTAATTTAAAAAAATTGTTCTAACAATGTGACAATAAGAATGGAACTAATATCCCTCAAACATGCCTGTCATATAATCACAGTCATGGATGAACTTCAACCTGGTGTTTGCACTTAATCCATTTACGGCCCGACATCTACATAAACGTTCAGATTTCAAATATAAAGTGCATATACCATGGCCACGGATGTTACAAGTATGTACGGGCACTCAGAAGTACCCGTTCTCCCCGCATTGTTCAATAAAAAGCATTTTAATCCAATCGGTGCCCATTTTCTTCCCATTTCCTCCATATCCTTTCAACTACGCGACCCTATCGGTTGGGAGGTGTACTGCACTCTGATACATTATAACACTGAGAACATGGTCACCAATCGGATTAAAATGCTTTTAATTGAAGAATACGGAAGATACGGGTACTTCTGAGGCCCGTACATAATTGTAAGATCTGTGGCCATGGGGTCAGCACTTTATATTTTGAAATCTGAACGTTTATGTATGTAGATGTACGGGCTAAAAAGGGATAAAGTGCAAAACACCAGGTTGAAGTTCATCCATGACTGTTATGATAATGACAGAGTCATGTTTCAGGGCTATGGCTCCAGCGAGACGTTTTACACACTAAAACATGGCAGTTGGACAAAACTCTGCCTTCGATTAAGCTAAAATAGCCTAGTATTAATTAATTTAAAAATATTGTTCCAACAATGCAGTGGTGTAAAGTAATAAGTACATTTACTCAAGTACTGTACTTCAGTACAATTCTGAGGTATTTTTTTTACTTAATACTGGAGTATTTCCAATTTTCAGTACTTCTACTCCACTACATCTCAGAGGCAAATATTGTACTTTTACTTTACTACAATTATATTAAAACTGTAGTTACTAGATATTTTGTCAATTTTGATTATTATTACAAAACATACATCACCCACTTCAACCCTATATTCATTAGCAGATACAAGCTCACAATGCGTCGCAAGATTATTTTAAACATTTTGAAATTGTGAAATGGCGGACATTCTGCATAATAATAAGTACTTACTACTTTTGTAACTGTAGAATACAACTCTCGTAGACGTATTTATGATTCTGACGTTTTCAATCTACGAGTTGTAGGGTTCACCCCCCATGGACACAGGGACTTTCAGCACTATACCCCGTAGACACTCCAAACATGTACAAATTGAAAATAAAGGTGTTTACCCCCACGCTCCAAATGTTAACTCTCGCTACGGCGTAGTAGTTTAATGTAATAATCCATATCTTTCAATAAAGAAGTGTTTTAATGCCGCCTGTGACCGAACGCCATTTTTTCACCCTCGTTTACTTCCTGTTTACATTGAGTGTAATTCCGGGTTTCACCAGATGGGCGCGTCACTACCGCCCATTGGGAACTTCCCACAGAATCAGCCACTGAGCCACAGACGGCATTAAAACACTTATTTATTGAAATATATGGATTATTACATTAAACTACTAACCCGTAGCGAGAGTTTCAATTTGTACATGTTTGGAGTGTCTACGGGGCATAGTGCTGAAAGTCCCTGTGTCCATGGGGGGTGAACCCTACAACTCTCGTAGACTGAAAACGTCAGAATCATAAATACGTCTACGAGAGTTGTATTCTACAGCTACTACTTTTGGTACTTTTACTCAAAGCAAATTTTTAATTCCGGACTTTTACTTGTAACAGTGTAGCCTATGTCTACATTGCAGCATTGATACTTTAACTTAAGTAAAACATGTTTTCCCCACAATTGAACCTACCTTCCCTGTGCAAACGGACACTCTCCAACCAAGAACTTCTTACACAGGTGTAGATGGGGACATTCCCATCCATCACAGTTTGGGTTTTTGCAGATTCGAAGACTTGTTTTTGCGATCACCTTCTGCTGACCGTTCAACACGGCCCGAGAAAACTTCTCCCGATTCTTAATTATATCTCTGACGTTTTCAGAGCTGTTGTCCATAGAGATATTAACCACCAACTCGTCAACATTGACCGATCCATTATTTGCACAGATAAATTTGGTTATTTCGCCCTCAGCCATCTGAGTTCGGGTTAAACTCATATAATCGGAATCCGCGAACATGTTTGTTTGCGCACTGGAGAGAGTCACACGCTCATATTAAACCTAGCTGTGTCAAGCGAGCGTAAATAAGTGTCGTCATGCTGGACGAGCATATGCATTTAGCTTCCGGTATTTTATTTCAAGATAAAAGTAACTGTAGCGTAGCCTGTGGGAGTCGGACCGATATATTATAACTGTGTGTGTGTGTGTGTGTGTGTGTGTGTGTGTGTGTGTGTGTGTGTGTGTGTGTGTGTGTGTGTGTGTGTGTGTGTCCTCCCAGCCGGCGTCAACACACAGCTGCAGCTGCAGCCTATTCCATTGGTAGGTAGCCGAGCCGAGCAGAGGTGACTGAGGGTTGGCGGGGTTTTTACGTTTTACCAGGCTAGGCTACACCTGTCAAGCTCGGCTGGGGAGGAACCTGTGAACAGGCTGCTCACCAGCCATATTGTAAAGAAATTGGGCCCCTTCCTTACTTCCTTAACAGGTGTTACCAATGACATTAATGAAGGCTCTGTTCCATTTAGTGGAGCACATTGGTTCTCAATCTTTTTTTATTTCAAGGACCCCCATAACTCTGAGAGTGTGCAAATGGTTTGTACTGTTGTACACTCTCAGAGTTACACACCGGCAAGGGGCCATTTAGAACAACCTCAAGGTACCATCCATGAGGGTCCCTGGACCACACTTTGAGACCCACTGGTGTAGCAGATTGTTTCCAGTGAGCCAACATGCACAATATCAGCCCCTCACTCATTTTGACCATAATGGAACAGAGCCTTCATTAGTATCATTATTAACACCTGTGAAGATATAACATAACAATCACAGGATTGCCCAGGGTCTCTGTGATCAGTATTGTGCCTTGCTATATTTTAATATTAATCCATGATCCATCCTATCTATTGCTCTTCTATTTTGTAATAATAAAGATCAGTACCATATTGTACTACGATTTTATACACTCTGTGTTTGTCATTCATTTGAAGGCCTGACTGGGGAAATCTTATATGGTGTTTGAGTTCCCTTTAACACAGCCAAACTAAAGGGTGGCATAGTCATACACTGTGTTACATAATATTGACATTGTTAGGCTACAAGTTTTATTTCTGAAAAAAATATGAAAAAGTATATTATCATACAAGGAATATGTCAACAACAATATTCTTTTTTTTTTACCCTAAAGTTGCAAATTAATATCATGTTTGTACATTGAAAGTGTGACAGGGCCATATGTTCCAACATTACAGACCATATTTAAAAAAATAAAATAACAAAGTTATGCTCGCAGGAGTCGTAGCATGTTACATGTGACAACTTGCAGTTGTCTGTTGGCAGCTGTGACAAACGCAGACTCATTTGCTGTTTAAATAAACCCTACTACTATGAAAACAACATGTGTAAAAGGACATAAAAATAGCTTTGCACCTTTTTCTGGCTGCTACGGCGGGGGCTTGAGCTTTACTCCTTATTTGATAACATTTTCTGCCAAATTGTGAAGAATGTGTGTTGCTGAAATATTTGTTGCAGGATCAACGCTTTTTCTTCTAGAACACCTGTAAAAAACATTAATTTGTAACTCATGCCTAATATTTTGAAATCCATGCACCAGAAGTCGAATGCTTATGATTCTCTATGCTGGACTAACCATATCTATGGGACTAACAGTGTGCTTGACGCATGGAGGCGTCATAGGGAGGAAGTGATGTTGGTATCAGTTCTGATGATTGGAAAACGAAACTTATGAGTATGCTTATTCAGGGAGACTGTTATTACACTGCTGTCCGCATGGAGCGCTCTTGAGTCATCATCAGGTTATAGGTGCAGTGGTGTAAAGTAACTAAGTACATTTACTCTAGGTAGGTAGGTATTTTTACTTTACTATAGTAAATTTCCAATTTTCAGTACTTTTACTTATACTCCACTACATCTCAGAGGCGAATATTATACTTTTACTCCACTATAATTATTTGAAAACTTTAGTTAGGCTACTTTGTAGATTTTGATTATTAGCCCATTACAAAACATAGATTAACCACTTCAGCCCTAAATACATATCAGCCATTGGATAATAGCTGATCTACAAGCTCGCAATGCAACCCATTGCGAGCTTGTAGATCTGCTATTTAAAAAAACATCGATTTGAACACCTGTGAAATGGGACATTCTGCATAATGAGTACATTCTACTTTCGGTACTTTAAGTACATTTTGACACCAATACTTTTGTACTTTTACTCAGCAACTTACTAAGCAATTTTACATTGCAGTATTGATACTTTTACTTAAGTGAAACATTTGAGTACTTTTTCCACCACTGTGGAGGTGATGAAAGGACCTTCCTGTGACACCTGTTTTCATAATCTGGTTTTGAAAGGGCCATCCTTACTAAACACATATGTAAATTACATTTTTATTATTATTATATATAATTTGCACCTCCCTCTCCCAGGCTTCATAAAGTGGAGCTGCAGTGGTCATTGATGCGTGGTTGTGGGTGTATGAGCCCTTGTGCGTCACTGTGTTCAGCTGCTGGCAATCCACCCTGACAGAATCTCCAATTATTGTCTTTCTTCCAGACAAGGATTACTAGGGCGGTCCCAAGGCTGGGGGTTCAATGATTCCCGCATGCACCATCTCCTGTATCTTCTGTTCCACGGCTGTACTTTTTGCAAAAAGGCATTCACTGTGGGTGAAAAAGGATGGGCCATAGTGGAGCCTGGACGCTGTGACCATCAGTCAGGGTTCCTCAGCGGACCAGGGAGTGGGAGGCTCCCGTGTCAATAAGGATCCAATCCGGGAACCCATCGTCAAATAAAGAGGAAAAGCAGCGCCCCCAGCGTTTTTCACTTTTGCATTTGACTCTGGGGGGGATTAACTAGACCTATGCTCACTGGAAACCGGGGTTTGGACATGCCTTCAGCCCTCCACTTCCGGTGGTGCGCCTATGTTTTCATTCCCACTAACAAGATTTCTCCACGGAATACTAACACCATTTCTCCCAAAGAACATGGATCGTTTTGGTTATAAGCCCACTTGTTTCTATGATGAAAGAGCAAGTTAAAATGTTACTAACTTTCCGTGGTTTTGTCGGCTCCGAGGACGCTATTGTTAAATGAGTTTCGGTTTGTTTCCAGTGGGAAGCGAGTGCACAGATGAAAATCCCGCCCACTACATTTGATTGGGTAAAGCGCGGCCTGCTTCCTGATCTGAAGGCACGCCCACTTGTAAGCTGACGCGCATATTCACGTTCTAAACGGGGCTCCCGACAGATTCAAGCGCACCCCTGAATCTGTTCTTGAGAGATTAATAAGGATCTGGCACTTGGTGTCGTTAACACTATGCCTAACCCTAACCAGAAAGTATGCCTAAATCTAACCTCAAAACCACAACCCACCTGGGTGAAACACCAAAGAAGAGAGAATCCGGTCAAGATATAGCCCTTCAGCAGAGTCGATGTTCAGTGGGAAGTAAGGAGAGATGGAATGGAAATGTCCTCACTGTGCCAGTCCCCTCGATGGCGATAAAGATGGAGGAGGGAGACAGACAGTTACTATACGTGTGATGTGACCTGGTTTCCCGCATTGGTAGCACCCAGACCCAGGGATGTTGGCCTGGCTTCTGCCTCTTCGGTGCCTTTCGTGGCTGGCGATAGGAAGCCGGAGACACCATCTGCACTGTCTCTTCCTTGCTTGTCAGAAGTTGTCACCCACTCTGCTTACATGGGCTGGAACAGATAAGGCCCATATTATGGGCTCGACCCATTCAACTTTTCGTATGGCATTGTGGAATGTCCTTGGGCTGGATAAGAAGATATGCTCTCAAAGACAATCAGGACGGAGCCTTTGAACAAAGACTTGCTGCACCAATTGGTTCTGGATAGGCATAGGTCGACTATGCTCGCGTAAGGGCAGTATAGCTCATCTGCTCCTCCAACACACACACACACACACACACACACACACACACACACACACACACACACACACACACACACACACACACACACACACACACACACACACACACACACACACACACACACACACACACACACACACACACACACACACACACACACACACACACACGCAGTGCTAAAACTACTAGTATAACCATGGTATTACAGTGCTTGAGAGCCAACTCTCCTGACCTGAGCCCCATAGAGAATATATGTTGTATTGTCAAGAGGAAGATGAGAGACACCAGACCCAACAATGCAGACAAACTGAAGGCTGTTGTCAAAGCTTGTGTAGAAGTATGGGGAAATGCCTATAAAAGCAGGATATCTTGATCATGCAAATAATTAGTTTTTAAAATCTTGTATGCTAAAACTTCCAGATTTGGTGAAATTTAAAACAGCACAAATCATGTTTAAAGCCTGGAAAGCCTGTAAAACAAAATATTTTAAATGTAACTGTGCTGTTTTAAAAAAAATTGCCTAATAAAATATTCAATCAATCAATCAATCAATCAGTTGGGCAGTTGATTTTATATTGACTATGATTATTTACTTCATATGTCTTTTTTATTGAATTACTTTTGTTACGATTGATTAAAATGTATGTAAAAACATTTAGGGTGTTCTAAACTTCATTTTTGCATAGCAGTAGAACGAATTTAACCCCTTGTTTTAGCCAAATCTGGGTTGAACGTGATTTGTGGAGCTCCCTCTGGTGTTGTGTTTGTGGACGTCTATGACGTTTTTGAAGTAGTTTCACATACATGGATGTCTTTGTGATTTAGTGTATCTTGTAGACCAGGCCCATTGCAAGTTGCTGTACTCTGTCCTCTACCCTGAGCCATCCTAACCTAGCAGGTTAGTTGAGTTGTAGGTGTGAGGCCAAGCAGTGTTCTGACCAATTTGTTTTGGGATGTCTGGAGCCTTGTTTTTAAGGCCTTTGTGGTGCTATGGTACCATGAGGTGCATGCATAGTCAAAGTGACATTGAATGAGTGCTCCTGCTAGAGTCCTCAGTGTATTCTGACCAGTGAGGAGATCCTGTCCAAAAATCTTGTTCTTTGGTTGACTTCTTTGATTACTTTAGTTGCCATTTTCTCACTGAAGAGATTTACTTCTAAAATACAACGAAGGTAGGTAATTTCCTCTTTTCTTGTGATAACAATAATCATCCACTTTTACTGTGAAGCCATCGGCCTTGCAGGTTTATTTGGTTAGGTTAATTTTTTAAACATCATCAGTTGTCACCATGCCATGGTGAGTTTAAAATCATCTTCGCATACACCTTGATTTTTGTAAAATGCTTGGATGTGCTTTACACCATAAAGCCCAGAGTGAGGGGGTATTTTGTTAACCAGTGTTGTGGCTATGGTTGTAAAGATGATGTTTAAGGATTAGCCACATCCAGCTTGTCTGTAATGAGAGTGTCATCATTAATGTGTCCGAATTAATGTTGATGTTTTATAAATCTAGTTTTCTGTTTCTGACTGCAGCCTAGTTGGTTGTTTGCCTCAGTAGTACGCACACATGAGGTTTAATTCTCTAGCTAGCTCATTGGTTCTCAATGTGGGGTCCGGGGACCCCCAGGGGTCCTTGAGGGAATTCCAGGGTCCCCAGCTAAATGATAGATAGTTAGGAACCAAATGGACACTTATGGGTCTGCATAACTCTTGAGAGTGTACCAAATGGACCGTTAGTTCCATTTGTACACTCTCTTTGAAAATAGCCAATCTGCAAGCTCGTTGTGAGCTTGGAGATCTGCTATTTTCAACACAAAAAAAAATCTTGAAAAAAGGTGTAATATTTTTTGAAACATTTTAACAACATTCACAAATCTGGCACGGGGGTCCCTGGCATGAAATATTTTCAGATGGGGGTCCGCAGAGTTACATTAACATTGATTTTACAATCTATTGGGGTCCCACAGATAGAAATGTCATTACATGGGGGTCCGTAGCCTAATGCATGTCAAACTGGGGGAAATTAAAATGGTTGAAAATCACAGCTAGAAAAATTCTCTTTTGAGGTTCCTTGGCATATCTTTTCAAATGGGGGTCCACGGGCTAATATGTGTCAATTTGGGGGTCCTTGACATGGAAAAAGTTTAGCTCCTGCATTTACTTCCATTGTCGCATCAGGCGCTATTGTACCATTCGGTTTGCAACTTGATCAGCAATTTCCTGCTTTGGGTTTCCCTTTAAGGGGGCAGGGCCCGATGCTGGGAATTCACGTCATTTCGCCGTTTACACATCCATCCAAATCAATGAGCAACACGGAGAGATGTCCGTCGTTCTCTCCGTCTTCCAGGAAGGGATTAACCAGCGCGGTGCCGAGATGTAGTCTGGATGGAAACAAAGAAGTTTCACTTCAATGATGAACTGAACATGATCAATGCCAAGATCGATCCGTTGCTGAACAAATAACTCCAACTTCCAAATTTACGCGAAGGAAGCCCAAAGTCAGTGACGGGGTGTGTGTGTGTGTGTGTGTGTGTGTGTGTGTGTGTGAGTGGGTGGTTTATTATTTCACAGAGGAAAAAAGGGGAAAAAAGCAAAGTGGAAGAACTTCCCAGGGAGAGATCATGTCCGAATCCTCTTCGATTTCAACAAAGGTAGCCTTTTTCTCTCTGATACTAGAGAATAGATGTTGTTTTGTTGGCGGAGAGGAGACCGAGATCAGGTACAGTACACTGTTGCTGCGTTGATAGCAGGGGTTGCCATGTCTGCTTATTATAAGCGACTTTGGGCTTGCTTTTCTGTAAAGTTGCTTGTAAATATTGGTAGTTGTTGCGTTTTTTTTTCTGGACGTGTAGTTGCTAATTTTGGGCTTGTTTCCTAATGTTGTTTAAACCAGTGGTTCTCAAACATTTTCATGGCAAGGACCCCCAAATTAACATGTATTTGTCCGCAGACCCCCATCTAAAAATATGTTATGCCAGAGATAGGGATTTAAGTTGTTAAAATGTTTCAAGAAATATTCCACATGTGTCACTTTCCCCCCCAATTTTTTGGGGAAAATAGCAGCTCTACAAGCTCACAACGCGTTGCAGATCGGCTATTTTCAAATAGCCGATATACAAGTGTTGAAGTGCTCATGTGGCTTCTTTTGGGCTTGTTTTCATTGACCTGGCCGCTTATTTCTCTCCCAAAACCTGGCAACACTGGTTGATAGCGCGATTGTTGTCAGTCATCTGTTGCTGAAGGGGGTTCGTCATGTTAGCAGCAGAGAGACACTTCAGTGATATTATTATAGTCCAAAAAATTTTATATCATATCCCATGCATGGGTCAAAGTCATACTTACTCATACATGTATGTTTTAGGTGTAATGCATTTGAAATAAATAGTGACTGGCTGCTACATAGTTATTACTACATTATTACTATATAGTTAATAATGTAATGTCATATGAATGATTGCATATTGAGTAACGAATGTAGGGGTTATCGTTATCTGGATAACTGGATAATATATATGTAATAATAGTGTATTTTCTTCAGTGATTGTGGGAGATTTCCATGCTCATGAATCTGGGCTGTGTTGGTTGCAAACTGCCTTGTTGTGAGAGATCACTTTCCATTTCAAAGGAGAAGTCTGGGGTCAAAATACCGATATTGCATACAACATTCAACCCCCCCTCATGTCCTCCTAAATGCACTTTAGCCCGTTTCCATGAACATGACTCAAAACTAAAAGCTCATAAATATGACAAGGCCACTGCCTTTTGTTGGGCAATTGAGTTTGAGTGTAATGGCTCGCAGTCAAAGGGGCAGGAAAACTACCACTGTATAAAAGATAATAGGAAGATTAGAATAACATTGTTTTAATTACCACAGGGAGTTCCCGGTACTTGATTTACTAGTCTATAAGTGTCTTAGTGGTGGATCACCCATGACCTTCAAGCTTGTATTGTATAGAGAAAGAAATGCATCTTCTGAAGCCATATAACACAAATGCTGTGCACATCGATGCATGCTACAAAATGTCTTCTAAATCCTAACTGTTTTTTTTTAAAGAAAGTATGTTACTATAATCAGTGGTTCCCAAACTTTTTCATGTCAAGGACCCCCAAAATGTATATGAATTTGGCCGCCGACCCCCATCTCAAAATGTTTGATTCCAGGGACCCCCCAGAGGCAAAGATTTGAGTTACAAATGTTCGCTTGAAAAAAAAAATATTTGCACACATTTTTACGATTTTTGAATCGCCAAAGTGTGAAATAATGCTTTTTAGCTCAAATCTAGAATTAGAAAACAAGCCGTTTAGCCGTTGCTCCACCAGAAAGAGCCTCCAGATTCATGGAATGTTCCGTAACGCCCTCATGGCTTTTACTTCAGCGTGATGAAATCCAAGGTTAGCGACAGTGTGCTTTTTTTTCCCCGAACCAAAGGAGGAGACACTGGGCTTGTTTGGGTTGAGGCCTGGCTGAGTTGTGGAAGGTTTTTGTGAGGCATGCTTTGTGTCTCTGTGTCTATTCATAGCAGGAGAGGAGCTCTTTCAGTCCTTCCGCAAGCCCCCTGCCAAACTCCACTTCCTCCCCCGTCCATGCTCCCGCGGCGAGGCCAGCCAGCCGAATGGAGGACGAGCCTGCCAGGCTGCCCGCACACCTGCGTGAGTAACACACAGGCGCACACGCACACGCACATGCACACACTCACACACGCACACGCACACACACACACAGTGACCTCCCATTCACATACTGTACAGTAGAGTACAGATTATTATTCTTTTAGCATTCTTTCTACATCCACCACTGTAAACCATTTTTTATTCTACGTTTTTATAGAGATGTTTGAAAAATAAGTGCCACGATATCGTGTGAGCTCAAATCACGACAGCATGTACACAGACAGCATGGACACTTGACTGTATTAACACGTGCGAGCCTTGTCATGCATCACCGTTTGCCTGTGAGGCGTTGAAGCGGACACACGGGGGTCAGGGACCTTTAGACTATAGTATAGACACTTTCAACGGAGCAGAACTGATAGACCTGCTGCAGTTAGATAGCCAGCATTGTGATGCAAAGGAATAAAAGCATTGCAGAATCAATCAAAGAGTGTGCATCAAAATCTGTCGTAGCCTGATTCATACTGCATCAGAGTTTTTAGGGCATGGGGAAAACGAACATAATAACAAAAACTGCACGCACACGTGCAGTTTAAATAAACATGAACGGCAATAGAACAGGTCGACAACAGGGGCTATAAAGAGCGGACAAGATATCCATCTCCTGTCCTTTTTCATTTCAACATTACGCCAGAAGAACACCTGCACTTTGTTCTCTCCACCGGGTCCACTTTTTGTTTTGTGTCACTCGCCCCTAGTCTTTACAGAGTGAAGAATGGACTGGAAGCTTAGATAGATGCCAAGAGAGGAAGGAAGGAGGGAAGGAGGAAGGGTCAAGGAAATGAGGCAACACGGCGGTGACGGCGGCGTGCTGACAGGTGGGGAGGGGGGGGCCTGGCTTCAGGTCTGAACTGGTCATTGCCGTTTTTTTTTTTATTGTTTAGCCAATGGGAGAACAGGCGGGGCTGGACTCCTGCCAACGACTTGTTTGAAGAGTACCCGGCCGGCCAGGGCTCTTCCAACAAAGAAACCATCAATATTTAACCAGTGGTTTAAACGTGCGGCGAGTTCAGCGCTTCTTGACACTTTTTTTTAAATGACAGTCTTACGCTGGATGTGTGTAAGGGCTCAGTGCACCGTAGGGCCGCGCACGTGGATGTGTGAAGGGAAGGAAAAAGAAATAACACAGGAAATTCCCCCCTAGCCCACTTCCCCTTTAGCATTGTCAGAGAAAAAGGAAGAGAGCTCAACAGGTCCGCCACGTTCGTTTTTCCTGCTAAGTTGTCTGACGGGGTTAGCTCACCTCTTGAACTCTTTATTCCTTTTATTTTCACATTCATTATTCATATCAGAGTTGTGGACTCTGTTTGGCCATCATTATACGATGTGTTTCCCAGTGATTTACAAAGCAGGTGATTGCCGATAATCCAAAATGGTGATCAAACACCATTTTCTCTTCCCTCAGACAGATTGTAACATGCCTCTCCCCTTTTTTGCACACAACTCAAAAAACACCTTCTGTATAAATGCATTGGCTTGTGTGTATTGAGAGACAAGCCATCCATTAACCCCCGCATTCAAAGAGAATTTTGTCCTGGGGGAAGGGAAGGAAGAGAGAGAGAGAGAGAGATAGAGGGAGAGAGCGAGAAAAAAAAGAAAGAAAAAAAGAGAGGGAGGAAATTGCAGTGTGGGCAGAAATCCGCCTTCTCCATTTCCTGAGGAGGAAGTGGATTAGATCGGGGGTGGGGTAGGGTGTGTGTGTGTGTGTGTGTGTGGGGGGGGGGGGGGTGTTGCTGCCTGCTCCTCACTCTTAAAGAATGCTTCTTTGCTCAGTATTTAACCCTCTCTGGTCTGCTACCTCTGCTCAACACAAGGAGAGATCAAGCATTTCAGTGGCGTAAAATCTCATCATTTTGTCCCACGGAATATTGTAGTGTATGTCCCGTTGAAGACTTAACTGTCTCACTGCTGGGAGTCAGAACGTGCTGTGGCTTTACAGTGAGTGACGGGGACAAGTCATAAATCCTACAAGTGAGATCAGTATGTGAACCCATTAAGACCCGCAAAAGCCTATGCTTTTGCTATTCAAAATGTGCAGATCTACAAGCTCATAGCGCAGCACCGAGTGCCGCCACTATGAGCTTGTAGATCTGCTATTTTTTTTTAAATCATGATAATTTGTGCAAATCTTTGAATATATATATATCTTTTTAAGCGAACATTTGCAATCAAATCTTTACTTCTGGGGGTCCCTGGAACTAAATATTTTGAGATGGGGGGCCAAATACATATAATTTTGGGGGTCCTTGACATGAAAAACTTTGAGAACCACTGATATTATAGCAACATGAGTGTTTCAGAAAACTGTTAGGATTCAGAAGACATTAGTAGAATTGGCCTCAGGTCTTAATGCGTTAAGAAGAGTGGTATGGAATGGCTTTCCTGACACTCAGACAGTCTCATACAGTCAGTGCTGAAGGTCAGAGATGTAGGACAGATGCACAGGGACCTGCCATTTGATTGAACATTCAGTATATGTACTGCAGAGGTTGCAATCTACCCCACAAATGGTCAACCTACTGCAAATAGCAAAATTGTTCTGTACAGTGTTAAAATCAAAGTCCATGTTTACACTTTCAGAGTTAAACTGGCCTGATGTTTACTTCCCACGAGGGACTCGGCAAATTACGCAATTGACAATATAAATGCAAATACAAACGCAGGCTGTTTGTTGACAAATAAGCTGAAGTCCTACACAAATCACGGGGTCTACTTTAGTCATTTTGGGGTCCAATACTGGGGATATGCTCTAGTTAGGAATAGCCGTGTCTGCAAGACGAGAAATGTCTCACTGGGTGATTAAGAAAATAAAATAAAAAGCCTGTCCATGGAAACATGGCTGGCTGGTTTCCGTGTGTGTGTGTGTAGTGTGTTTGTGCGTGTGTGCGTGTGTGTGCGTGCGTGTGTGTGTGCGTGTGTGCGCGCGTGTGTGCGTCCATGTGTGTGGCTGCTCACAGCTGGGTTTGTACTGTGCATGCTTGTACGAGTGGGTGGATGAGAGTGAGAATCATATGTCTTTGTGTAAATCATGCCAGAGTTAGTGTAGCAGTAGCTGTATGCTTGTGTTTTCCTCCATATATGTGTGTGTGTATTTTATATATATATACACACACACACACACACACACACACACACACACACACACACACACACACACACACACACACACACACACACACACACACACACACACACACACACACACACACACACACACACACACACACACAACTATTGTATCACATCGTCTGCATTGGGCAGAAAGTAACCTTGTATCTCCATAGCACATCTTTTTTTTCTTCCTAAATTACGGTCATATGACAGTGTCATGCAAAAGTAGTGCAAATGGCTGATCTACAAGTTCAGAGCACGTGGCAGTGCAACACGTTGTGAACTTGTAGATCAGCTATTTTCACAATTTTCCAAACATCTTTAAGTATTTGTGACAGTCTTTGTCTCCCCATTAACATGGGGTTGCCAGGTTGAAAGGGTTTAAGTCTGTTTTCTAAACATTTAACAAGTATTAACCCATTCAATCCGGGAACGCAGCGGTGTCATTTTTTGATTTCTTTGGCTATTCAAAAATAGCAGATATACAAGCTCACTTGTAGATCTGCTATTTTTGAAAAATCTTGAAAATGTGTGCAAATCTTTAAATATATATATATTTTTAAGTGAACATTTGTAACTCAAATCTTTGCTTCATGGGGGTCCCTGGAACAAAAAATCTGCGGCCATCTAAAAATGTTTTCTAAATCCGAACAGTACGTTGCTATGTGGTGCTCCAACTTTTCCATGTCAAGGACCCCCAAAATTATATGCATTTGGCCGCGGACCCCCATCAAGTAGGGCATTCCTTTACGAAAAAACAGAAACATGTTGAATATGGAGATAAGAGGTTTCTGCCCGACAGCAACGATATCTATGCATGATATCTATGGCAGCATTTCCCCACGAAGCATCCTTTACTCTGTCCTACTGTTTGTGGGTAGCATATAACTCCATATTCTAGAGCAGTGGTTTTCAACCTTTTCAGGCTGCGACCCGCAAAAAGAATCATATTTGAATTGGGGACCCCCCAACATAATCATATTTGAACTGGGGACCCCCCAACATAATCATATTTGAACTGGGGACCCCCCCACCCAGACAAGCACTTGTAGGCGTTGAGCCATTTAGGCTTGACTATGTTCCACAGATAAATATTGTGAAAATAGCAGATCTACAAGCTCACAACGCCTCGCTTGTGAGCTTGTAGATCGACTATTTTCACAATGTTTGCCTCTTTCTGGTCTTTTTTCTTTTCTTTTTTAGGTACATTTTTTTTTTTCAATTTTTTTTTCACTGTCATCTGGGGACCCCCCCCCAAAATCATGTGGCGACCCCCCCTGGGGGTCCCGACCCACAGGTTGAGAACCACTGTTCTAGAGGTAGAAATGGTGTGTGTGTGTGTGTGTGTGTGTGTGTGTGTGTGTGTGTGTGTGTGTGTGTGTGTGTGTGCGCGCGTGTGTGCGTATGTGTGTGAGAGAGAGTGAGCATTTGCACGTTGAGTCTTTCTGAGGGGAAATTTCCTGCCCCTGGAAGCAGCTCTTGTCCTCAGGAATTTCCTGAGTGGGCAGACGGCGCTTCCTGAATAAATGTTGTTGTTGTTTTTTTTTTCTTTCTCGAGTCCCTCTCTCTCTCTTTTTCTCCTCTGAAAGGGAAACTGTTCTGCCAACGACCAAACGGAGAGCGACCTCCCCCCTCTTCCTGTTCACAACGCACTCCGCATGTCGTCCTAAATTGGGGGTTTACTCAACAACTTTTACATTTTTTTTTTTTTCGCTTGACACCCCTGTGCATCGGCCATTAATCCAGTCAGACCGGGAACGCATCTGTCATTTTAAGATTTCTTTGGCTACTCAAAAATAGCAGATATACAAGCTCATAGCGCTGCGCTTGTAGATCTGCAAATAAAAATAATCATGAAAATGTGTGCAAATCTTTGAATGTTTATTTTATATATATATGTATATATATATAAAAATAAAAATTAATGTTTTTATATAAGCAAACATTTGTAAAATATGTTGTTCCAGGGACCTCCAGAAGCAAAGATTTGAGTTAAAAATGTTCGCTTTAAAAATATATATATTCAAAGATTTGCACAAAATGTTCAAGATTTTTGAAAAAAATAGGAGATCTACAAGTTCATAGCGCGGCACTCGGTGCCGCGCTATGAGCTTGTAGATCTGCTATTTTTGAATAGCCTAAGTATAATAAAATTGTTTAAGTTGTTACAAAGATGCGTTCCCAGTTTTAATGGGTTAATTAGGGTAAATCAGAGTAACTCCTGATTTAGCTCAACAAAGAGGTTGGCAGAGCAAGGTTTACCATTTCCATCCTCTTGAATGAATTTGATAATCTACAGAATGCGCTGCTCATAGGGCTGAACTATAAAAACTGCTTGAGTCGATATAGAACAGTAACATGAGTTTGAACTGTTGGAATGAGATAACCTTATCTCACTGTGTGTTGTAAACAAGCCACACTTGTACAGTAAATTGCAATACACTGTATTGTGTTACATTTCAGTTTAGATGAATGTTCTCTGCAGTACAGCAGCCTCGGATGTTAGTGAACACAATCTCTTTGAAGCTCCTGTATTTAAAAAAGGAAAAAAGTAGTAGTTGACACTGAATTCAGGAACTAACCTACAAGAGTCAGCTTGCTCCCTGCCGTGAACAACACGCAATCAAAAAACAGGTCGTGCTACTTCCTGGCCCCGTAAAAAAGATTCCTTTGATTGATGATCTTTTTTATGTTTGTTTTGACTGGATGAAGTCCAGTTCTGCAGAACTTGAACAGGCACGTGCGTGCCTGACTGTGGAGGAAGCGGGTGAATGGATAAACCATGATGGACGTGGGGGGGGGGGGGTTTCCACAGACTAAAGAGTAAAAAGTTATTGTTTTTGTATCGAATTGGATTTTGCCCCGGCTGTGCCCACCTGGGGGCAAATGCACAAAGGTAGAGAAGGAGGGGGGGAATGAGTGGCACTAACACACAGAGGAGCTAAACGGAGCACTAGCCAAGGAAATGTGTAGCTGTCATATAAGCACATGTCCCTGCAGTAGGTGTCAAAAGATCAGGGCCAATCCTCCCAACTAAACTCCCTCTGCTCCTTCACCTCTCCTTTCTCCTGCTTTGGCGTAGGGAAAGAAAAGCCTTTCTCTTATGAGAAAGCAGCACCGATATCCGCCTACTTCTGCTTGAAGAGAAAAGGCAAACATTTACTGAGGAGCTGAATGACTAAGGAGCCTTGAGTTCGGGAGAGCAAAGTCCCAATAACACAGATGCTGGCAGCCACCCTTTCTTTCTTTTGTTGGCTTTGCACCTGGAATTGGCACAGATAAAACGTTGAGACTCCAGCAGTCTAAGATTTTGCGCGTGTGTATGCGCGTCGATTATACACTTTCAAATTGTATTTATTTGATGGGTGTAATGTTTTAACCCATTAAGACCGGGAACGCATCTGTGTCATTTTAGATTTCTTTGGCTGTTCAAAAATAGCAGATCTACAAGCTCGAGCTTGTAGATCTGCAATTTTTTTTAAATCTTGAAAATGTGTGCAAATCTTTGAATGTATTATGTTTTTTAAAGCAATTATTTTTTTACTCAAATCTTTGCTTCTGGGGGTCCCTGGAAATATTTTGAGATGGGGGGTCCACAGCCAAAAACATATAATTTTGGCGCTTCTTGACATGAAAAGGGTTGAGAACCACTGATATTATAGCAGCAACATAAGTGTTTCAGAAAACAGTTTTATTTAGAAGACATTTGTAGAATCCCCCAGAAGAAAAGATTTGAGTTACAAATGTTTGCTTTAAAAATATACATATATCTTCAAAGATAAGCAAAAAAAAAAATCTATATTTAAAAAAAAATGCAGATCTAGAAGGTCATAGCGAGCTTGTAGATCTGCTATTTTTGAATAGCCAAAGAAATCTAAAAATGACACAGATTCTTTCCCGGTCTAAATGGGGTAATACGAAAATTGTAATACAGGTTTGAATAAATCTGTTTTTGAAATAGTTTTTGAAATTGACCTAGAAGCATTTAAATATCTACCCTTAACGTCTACGGTCTCACTCTTCTTCTTGATTTCGAGAGCCATTTAGACAACAGAATGTTTACGTTTTAATGTAAAACAAACCTTCGTTCTACTGACACTCAGGATTTAGCCGCGTATGCATGCACTGATTAATATGGACTCGGCTTGTGCCTGGCATCTACCTGCAGTGCTGTAGGTGAGGACCGTATTAGACGAACAGACCTTGATGTTCGAGTGGAGAGAGAGGGAGGACGGGGGCTTCTGTACAACGAAAAGAGAAACAAGATACCAGTGATCTCATCTTCTGCTTTCCTCCATTCATCCTGAGCGCTTAGGTTCAGGAGTTGCCTTGGCAACATTGTGCACCTTGTGTGTGTGTGTGTGTTGGGGGGGGTGTGTATGTGTGTCTGTTTGAGTGAGCATGTATGAGAGCGAGGGAGCTAGCTAGCTTGGAGTGGGTGACTGAGAATCCACAGAGTGAAAATTATGTGTCATCAGAGAGGATTAGGAGTCCATGGTTTAGTCAAGGGCCTGAGATCCAGCAGTCATGCTTGAGGTCATTTCATTCAGAGTACACACACACACACAGAGAGAGAGAGAGAGAGAGAGAGAGAGAGAGAGAGAGAGAGAGAGAGAGAGAGAGAGAGAGAGAGAGAGAGAGAGAGAGAGAGAGAGAGAGAGAGAGAGAGAGAGAGAGAGAGAGAGAGAGAGAGAGAGAGAGAGAGCTACACACATGGAGAGACAGAACCTTGAGATGCACTCCAACAAAAACATGGATGTATGACAATGGAAGCCGACATTGATTTTCTTCTCTTTTCTACCCTGCAACAACACGGTTACACATTCCCTCACAAAAGGACGGGAAGTAGAGCGTTGGTTGCGGAGGTAGAAAAAGATGAATTGCTCTGCAAAATGATTGCATTCCATATTCTTAAATGAATATAATACAGACGGGTGCTCTACCTGTACTTTGGTGCTCCTCTGTGGGCTATTCTCTCTATTCTCCTGTTCCCCTCAATACGAGAAATGTCTGTCTGTGTCTCCACAACCTGATTTATATACTTCATCGTACGGAAATGTCCCGCGCCGAAAATAGCCGATCTACAAGCTCACACACAGTGTGTCGGCTATTTTCAACCTAGTCTCACACTTTTAGGGGGCGTATCTACTACTGTAAGGAGCAAGCTAAATCTTTAGCGTGTGCTAACATTTAAAGAGTGCAGCTGGCCCCAGTCAGGCGAACAATTTACTATGACCTCCCATTCAAATCATGGCAAATGCAATTAGCCAATTAGACTAGCGGAGGTGCTAATATGAGTCCATATATAGGTCAGTGTGGTTTGGGCCGCGCTCTGAGACATGGAATCGGAGGGGGAAAGTAAGGAAGAGGAAAGTTACATTTTCTCCTCATGAGCTGGAATTTCTGAGGAAGCAAGCAAAAACATGAAAACCTTAACCCAATGAGACCTGGAACGCATCTGTGTCATTTTAGAATTCTTCAGCTATTCAAAAATAGCAGATATACAAGCTCATAGCGCGGCACCGAGTGCCGCGCTATGAGCTTGTAGATCTGCTATTTTTGAAAAATCGTGAAAAAATATTTTTTACATTATTTTAAAAAAACTGTTTTTTTTTCTTAATCGGCCTCAGGTCTTAATGGGTTAAAAGGATGCAATTATGCTCTTTATCCATTCGAGGTAATCTTTTCCTCAACAACGACGATATGACATGACTTGGCAATTGGCAAGTCTTTTTAATCACATCACTTTCTGGCATCTCAAAGATAGTAATTCTGTGATGGAATATTCTCTCTTTCCAAACAACGCAGCGGCCGTTGTCAAAGTCCCTGCACTTACTTCTCCTCTGCGTAAGATAAGCCTGATTGAGTTCAGATTTGTATTCGAACTGCGCGACACGCCATGCATTCAAGTATAGATTAAACATTACAGTACGATGCGCACTTCCAGTTGAGTAAATAGGGCGAAGTCGTCAATTTGAATAGTCACCTGTCGTATCGCCACTGCTTGAAAGCATATTAATGAGGCCAGGCACAATAAATCTCTGCCCAGTCACAACGTGGCTACCACAGGTAAAACAGCTTATGTGCACAGTTTGATAGATCAGCAGCAGTTGTTTTTATGCATGCAGAATTGCAGACGTGTCACCACGACCACGTTTATTAAATGTGTTGCCCTTTGATCAGAAATGAATTCATTTCAAACCACAGAATTCATAACCAACCATTATTACATGGTGGACTATGCTGTGATGCTGGTGTTGCAGTAGTCAATAACTTACACCTGATCAGTATCATCTCTTTGACCCATGGAATCCTTGTGTAGAACCGATGAACAGTATGATGGATTAAGTATGAACACAGAACGAGTGTCCATTTCTCTTTCTGTCAGCTTTCTCTTCTCTCTGTCGCTCTTTCTAATTTGTCTTCATCTGCGTTTCGCATCTCATTTTTTACTTCCTCTACCTGCCTTCCCTTCACGTCTCCTCACTCTCGCGCACACTTTTAGGCCCTGCTATCTATCCTTTCACTCCCCATGCTGCTTTTCTCTCCTCTCCCATTTCCCTTCCTCCCCCTCTCTCTCCTCATCTCTCCGTTTTGCTGCTGACTGTTGATTAAGCGCGCGGCGTCACTCCCTAACCTTACCGCAGGAAGTTTCCTGTGCTGAAATGGAGCCCGCACTGGATTGCTTCCTGCCAAAGTGCGTTGTGGGACACGTTTTTGTTTGGGCCCCCCCCCCCCCTTCTTCCTTCTTGTCCTCCTCATCCCGCCGCCTCCCCTCCGTTCCTTCCTCCTCCGCTGGGTCTTGTGTGCAGATGGCCGGGTCCGGCAGACCGGATCTCTGAGGGTTTTGGCAGAGACGTTACCTCTCTCTCTCTCTCTCTCTCTCTCTCTCTCTCTCTCCGGCCCTGGAGAGAACATACCACAGCCCGTGACCCGTCGACCCCGGGCTCCGCACACTGCCTCGTCACCGCATCACTTCTCTCACACGTAGAGCCGGGCAAGATTATGCTTTAACCATGATAGAAAATGACACAGAGATAAAGACAATAGATTCATTATCATTCTATCTTTAAGCAGTACGAAGGAACATAGCTAAAATCCTCTCCTCTCCAGCTCTCTGTTGCTGAACCTGTGATATTTGGCCATCTTATATCAGTAAACAAAAGACATAAACATGGAAGTGCACTGTTATTGTGTGATTTAAGCTGCAATCCATCATTTCAACGTTATTTCAACCAATCTGTATGGTAGCGCATGTTAATACAATGTAACTAGCACACCTGCAGTGGTTGGAGGTGGCCTCCCTACTCTTCCATTGAGAAATGTAGACCCTCATGTCGGGTAGGACACCTTCTAGTTGACAAGTAGTACCGCTTGAAGCTCATAAGCGCCTTATCTCCTCAGGCCAAGCGGGGATATAATTTCTTGGAAGAGTGGTAGCAATTTAGTCTCCCGGACCCGGAGGGGAAACCTGGCAATGTAGAGGATTATTGATGAACCTACAGAGTAGTGCTCATAACCACATGGTACTATCTTATCTTAACTTGGGAGATAGAGCTTGGCATTATATCAGCTAGACCTAGTTGATTTTGTGAATTTATAGATAGATATTATTGATATTGTGATATGAGGCCAGATATCATTTGGGATATTGTAATATTGTGATATGTGTCTTTTCCTGATTTTTAAAGGCTGCATTACAGTAAAGTGGTGTATGTTTCTGAATGCTTATTATAGGCAATAAGGATTATTATTATTATAAAAAATCTCATTGTGAACAATTTTGCGATAGCACCACTAGTCATCCCCACAATATCGAGGTATTTGGTCAAAAATTTCATGATAATTGTCCATTTTTGTCTATATCACCCAGCTCTACTTGGCACCAGTGCAACGCAGATGCATTCTTTTGTAGACCAGGCAATATTTTGTCAATTGTTTCTTTTGTATTTTAAGTGTGTTTAAGTGTGTTTAACAGAACAGGTTTGCTGTGAAGTGCTTTTACAAAGCAGCAGAATGTCACAAATCACATCATATTACCAGATGAGAGGCTAATTAGTTTTTGTGTGTGTGTTGCAGATTATATAGCATGTTGTATAGCCCAGTGGTTCTCAACCTTTTCAGGCTGCGAGCGACCCCCCAAAAGAATCATAATTGAATTGGGGACCCCCTAAATAATCATATTTGAACTAGTGGGGACCCCCCACCCCGACAAGCACTTGGAATTGTAGGAGTTGAGGCATTACATTTAGTTTGACTCTGTTCCACAGATAAACATTGAGAAAATAGGCGATCTACAAGCTCACAGCGCCTTGTGCTGCGAGGCGTTGTGAGCTTGTAGATCGGCTATTTTCACAATGTTTGCCTCTTTCTTATTTTATTTGACAATTTGGCCAGTGTTTTAACAGTTTTTATAGTATAGTTTGTTGATTACTTTGGATGCAGTAATGGGACCCCCCCTCAAAAAAAAAAAATCATGTGGGTCCCGATCCACAGGCTGAGAACCACTGATATAACCTACAAACTCTGTCTACTCACTGCCTGCAAGCTGACACACTGTTAAGGGACGTTTGCCAAACAGCCAGAGAGCTAGTCCTCCGTCTGTCAAACACTTGTTAACCACCTGAGACGGGGATAGCACTATCCTGTTCTCTGACACATCGTATGATGACTGTTGACAAGACGCGGGTC